>NC_068446.1:33695912-33910912 GCF_023373465.1 Oncorhynchus keta | reverse complement strand
TCAGCCTATCGGTGGCGCTCTTCTTGGCTTCTCTGGCTACCTCATTGGCCCTGCGCAGATGGACTTAACTAGGCTCCATCTCTCTTATGGCCTGTGGTTCTCCGATGGACATGAGAATGTAGACTAAACAATCTTAACATTCCGTTTTTGTACATTTTCTAAAAGAACCTATAACTAGGTAAATAACCTACTAACACAGTAGTTCAAGTCAACTCTGGAGTAACAATAAAAGGGCTATTTTCTCATAAGACTCCTTTTCCCACACCGATAGAGAAAGAAACTAACCAGTCCTAACAAATGCCTCAATTTCTTTTGTACGAGCCATGGGGTATGAGTTTGTGGACATGTGAATCGAAGGGAGAGTCTGTTATTTTCATGGAGACACTGATATGGTAGAACGATTTCAGCCCTCTACTGGGCAATCCATCTTAGTGCAGACTGAAGGACAACCACCCTGACAACCTCACTCAGCTGGAGAACTGTTGCCATAATATGTCCATCAACAGGAAAATAGAAACATTTTCTCATATCTAATTTTTATACACAGTAACATTAAGATGTACTGTATTGACACTGTTGTTTTTTTGTATGTTGAAATGAACTACCGTACCAAAACTTTGTGCTACAAAAGAGGAAGGAATATTCATCTCCAATTTATAAGCAATAATGTATGTCGTGACACTGGTGATTTGAATGGAACATGCTGGTGAACAATTCCCGCAGAACTGAGAGGTGAGATCTAGTGTAGTTTATGATTACTGGTAGCATGAAGCTTTATGAAATAATTGTCAGGGGGAGGAGACTGTTAAACAACAATAACCTACTGTCAAATGTGTATCAGAACATTACATTGTTTTCTGTCTTATTCCCAACCCCGCTGAACACAGGTCTCAATACACTCCGTATCGCCGTAGTCCAGCGCTCCGGTTGAGCTGACATATGCAGCCTCCTCAGAAGTGGGAACGTTGCCTTTAAATTTAAATTGCGCTATAGCGACAAATTATGCCGATACGGATTGAATTGAGCCCATACTTACATGAGAAGCTGAGAGCAGCACGGGATCATCCAGAGCAGCATTATCAAACCCATTTTATTGGTCACATACACGTGTTTAGCAGATGTTACTGCGGGTGTAGCGAAATGCTTGTTTCTTGCGCCGAAATTAGGGGTTAAGTGCCTTGCTCAAGGGCACAACAGCAGTAGATGGCACCAGAGATTTTGATGCCAGCATCCCTCTGGCCCAGTTCTTCCCTGTAAAATTACTACAAGCTCACTGTTGGTAAACATGATGTATTTCAATATGTGAATCATTAAAACGATCTGCATATAGTAGCTAGGACCACATGTAAATGAGATGCCATAGGTGCTTTGAGACATTGAGGAATATTACAATATATTGAATATTTATAATATGGTATATTTTTCATTGTTGTCCCCTATAAGATCTAGACCAATAAGAAACTGATACAGAAGGACATTTTCTGTGACATGTGCAAATGGTTGGTGGCAGTTGGAACTGGAAACACCGATACTGAGAAAATTCACCACTGAATTTATTTATCAAACAAAAACATGTTTTATACATTGTAGTATAGCCATTGCTTTCGTACACAGAATCTTTTTCTTTTTAATACAAATGGAAAAGCGCTTTCTGTCCATCCCCGGTAACTGGAGAACAAGAGGTTGACTGTATAGTAACAGGCAAACTTACCTTCAGTGCACAATCCAAAACACCAACTACACACAAACACATTTTAAACTAAATGTATTCAAGGTTATTACATCAGTAATTCTAAACTGTTGGACATCTTCAGTGGTGATCAGTAGTAATGAGAGAACTACAGTATACTGGAAATCCTGAAATATCTAGGGGGATAATTTTCACAAACCTATGATAAATGTAGTTGAATATATTGCTTTAAAGTGAGGTAGCAACTTCCTGATTCACACAGATCACCCAATAAAATAATTTGTTTACATTTGTGTAGAGATGTATGCTACTAGCGATACTGTACATCAACAACAGCAGATTACTGGCTCAGCAGAACATCTAAAGCTCCGTTTATACATGATTCCAACTTGCGTCCTTTGTCCTGCTCTTGTCTACATGTGTCCTCAATCAAAACACTTTGTGATCCGATTGTGATCAGATCATCCTGCCCACACATTGTGTCTGAATATCTTGCAAGTGTAGACAGATCTGGACAGAGAAACCATTTAAAATAATTATTTTGCCCTCTAAGTGGCATCATTGACTGGTTAGGTTTTACAATAAATATTATTTAGAAAAGATAGCTGTGAAAACATTTGCATAAAAGTAGGAACAGGACATCTGGTCCCAATCCAGAAACAGTGGATGGCTAATAGACACATTTCTGGAAATACGGGCACAATCGGAATGTAGACAAGATCAGGAAAAAGGAACCATGTTAGCACCAGGTATAAACTGGCCTTAACACCACACTATACAGTTGTAGTGTGAGGGCTTAATCACCAATTACCCGTGCAAGGCTGAGAGATGGAAGAGGCAGTGCACATTTCAACACATCTAGGGGAGTATATTTTTATCTTTCCGCCAGTAGCATTTTGATGAACTAGGATATTAACATTGTTCATAACCAGCACCTTTATGTCATTGGTATATAGAGATGAACGTTTTGTTTTGAAATGTAGCATTCATTTGTGGGAGGGAAAGAAATACAGTTGGGAGGAAGCCCCTTTTATTGAAATAAATAGCTGAAGATATCAAAACACGAGGCAAATGTACATGATTCAGTTGACAAAATTATTTATGTGGAGAAAGAGAACACATGCAACTCATAAAAAGATAAAATCTCTCAAACACAATGTGTCCACTGTCCATTAAATTAACCTTTGAGTACCATGGGGCGCACCTCCAATATGGCCAATAATAAGGCATTGAAAGATTTGCATTCTGATTGAAAGTTTGTTTTGCACTCAGATAAATATGTCCGGGGGCATGGTGCTATGCTAAGTCACCCAACCTTCCTCTCTGCCTAGGCTACATGACTGGTGTGTGCTAAGACAGAGGTTGGGTTAAGAGGTTGCCTGTCACCGTTTGTGCTGCCTATTGGGCCTGTTTCTCCTTGGCTGTGTCCAGCTCCTCAACTAGGTCCCCTCTCTCCTGGTTCCAGTCCTTCAGGCCCTCTGGCAGACTGGTGTCCTCTTCAAAGCTGCCTGTCCCCTCCACAAACTCCTCATAGGTTGACTTCTCCTCAAATGGCCGTGGCCCCAGCAGCTCCAGCATGTCTGCCTTGTCCAGGACCTCCTTCTCCAGGAGACGCTTCCCCACCTGGGGTGAAGAGAGAGGAACGGTGGGGTCCCAGTGACATTCATGACACAGGGTGGACATGATAAAGAGCCAGACAGCAGCTCTAGGGCCTACTACATTTCTGTTTGATCTTAAAGCTACCATCCTTAATGGTGAAACGGTCACGTACGTTTTGAGATATTACAACAAAGAAGTTACTGCAAACCATCAACACAGTTTTTTCCTCATCAGACATCATTGCACACACAATAGAAGAGCACAATATGTACTGCCATCATTTTTTTACCATGCTGCACAACGCTCCTCAGCTCTGCTACAATAACTACGGTGGTGGGGTGGTCAGTGGTGCCGTTTCCCCATTTTACGCCCAGTAAGAAGACTAAATATAGACGGGTGTGCCCTTGACAATCGAGCAGGACATGGCAGAGTAATCTGAAAACCTTAGAACTACGTGATGTTCACTTAGGTCAATGCAATTCTCACCATGTCCACGCACTCCCTCTTGTCCACAATCAGCTCCATGGTCCTCTGATAGGCGCTGTCCACCAGGTCTCTGACCTCCTGGTCTATGAGCTCTGCAGTGGCCTCGCTGTAAGGCTTCTCCATCACCATCTCCCCTTGCCGAGGAAGGTCGAAAGACACCTGGCCTACCTTCTCACTCATCCCAAACTGCACTATCTGGAGACAGGAAGAGATGTGGGGATCAGAAATACAACAGGTACTGTGAGATAATTAAGCCATAAGGCCCGAGGGGGTGTGGTATATGGCTAATATACCATTGCTAAGGGCTGTTCTTATACACGATGCAACGCAGAGGGCCTGGACACTGCCCTTATCCGTGGTATATTGGCCATATAACACAAACTCCCGAGGTGCTTAATTATAAACTGTTTACCAACGTAATTAGAGCA
The DNA here is from genome assembly GCF_023373465.1 of Oncorhynchus keta. Lineage (NCBI taxonomy): Eukaryota > Metazoa > Chordata > Actinopteri > Salmoniformes > Salmonidae > Oncorhynchus > Oncorhynchus keta. The sequence continues at coordinate 33,906,709 of NC_068446.1, read as the reverse complement.
GTAAAAAATAAACGTTGTCATACCTGTAGTATACAGTCTGATATACCACGACTATCAGCCAATCAGCATTCAGGGACTCAAACCACCCAGTTTATAATAGACAGTAACATTTCCTCAGACAAACTTCTATAAACACTGTTGAATAGTAACCATAGCTTTTTTTAACCATCGATTGTAACTGGGGATTAATTTTAAAAGTTCTGGGGATTCATTCTGAAGGGTCTGAGGCTGAAACGTTAGCTTAGCTATCAATTAAAGTGCAGCGCTTGAACTTTCCTCTGAATGCCATACAGTAAGGGTACCTGTGCGTAGGCTGACTGGGTGACCTTCTTCAGGTCGTCCTGGGCTCCAGTGGTGATCTTCCCAAAGAAGACATGTTCAGCCACACGTCCTCCCAGCATCATACACATCCTGTCAAACAGCTGCTCCCGCGTGTACAGGTACTGCTCCTTGGGGAGGTACTGGGCATAGCCCAAACCCTTCCCTCTGGGGATGATGGACACCTAGGGGAAGAGAAAAGGGACACATGGCATTAGAATAATGACAGAAAAGCAACTTTACAAATCCTGCTCCTCTAGATCACACATGCCACATCTTTTAATCTCATTGTATCAACACGTGGTTGAATTGTGTTTTTAAATGATCAAATAAATCACATCAAATCATATCCAAACATTTCCATCAAACTCACTCCGCAAAAGATCCTCAATGCAAAGAGAAAAATATGGAGCTGAACCTGCAGAATGTGATTTTTCAAATGCAGAATGGCCATTTGATTGAATTGGGCCATAAAGCACCTCATGACGTAAGCCTTAATGTCCACACAAAGAGACCGCTATGCCTGCAGACTGCTACCCGTCATGGGGACCTAGTTTGCTCTCTTGACTCATAGTTACACAGTAAAATGAGCTCTAACAGTTGTCCCATTCTCCTACTGATTCCAGTTGTTTCTTCATTTCTTTATTTTGGGGATTTGTGTGTATTGTTTGCTATACTGCACTGTTGGAGCAAAAAATAAGCATTTCTCTGCACCGTCGATAACATCCGCAAAATACACTATATACACAAAAGTATGTGAACATCCCTTCAAATGAGTGGATTTGACTATTTCAGCCACAAGCCGGAATGCCGCCTGCAAGCCAGGCCTAATCACCCGACATCAGAGCCAGACCTCACTAATGTTCGTGGCTGAATGGAAGCAAGACACGGCAGCATTGTTCCAACATCTAGTGGAAAGCCTTCACAGAAGAGTGGAGGCTGTTATTGCAGCAAAGTGGGGACCAACTCCATATTAACACCCATGATTTTGAAATGAGATGTTCGACGAGCAGGTGTCCACATACATTACATGACCAAAAGTATGTGTACTCAACCAATAACTGATTTATGCAATTAAGACAAACGTACTCATTTTGGGCCATGTCAATTTTGAAACCTAAATGTGTGTTAAACCCATGCATGAGAATCAAAGTTATTATTTTAGAACCCCACTCAAATCCATTCAATATGCCCATTTTCCAACCTGTGATCCAGTTGTGTGACAGACAGTCATTGACCCGTCTGCAAGCCAATGTCAGAAACTGTTCAGTATGACCATGTGAACAGTACTGCAGTGGGACTTGGATGATATGTATACTATTTCACACCTGGGATGTATAAGATGCGTTGAAGGTGCTGCTGAGCTGGAAGGTGCTGCTGAGCTGTCTGTTGTGTGCAGTGTCAAAACTGCACTATGAAAGTCACATGCAAATGTGCTAGTAAAAAATATATATATTTCTCTGGTTAGCAACCCCCAACCAAACAGCCAGGTAAACAAAACCGGACCTTTAAAAGAGGGAGTTACTGTACCTTCAGCAGTGGGTCAGCATGTTGCAGGAACCAACCCACTATGGCGTGGCCAGCCTCATGGTACGCTACAGTCTTCTTCTCATTGGGCTGCAGAACCTGGGTCTTCTTCTCAAGACCTACAGAGAGAGACAGACAGCAGGGTTATATCTCCACCATTCTATTGCCATCCACACCTCACCTCGTCCTAAAGATTGGACATTCACAACAGTGTTCATTTTGTCAGCTATTTTAGATTTAGTTGTTTTTTTGTGTTCGTATCTATGACTAAAACACCTTTAAGTCCCATTTTAGTAATTTCATCCTTCTTATTTTTAGTTATAATCAGTTGACTAAAACTCTGGGACAATTTGTCTAGTTTTAGTCATATATTAGTCAGTGTATTTGTTTTACTTTCAAAGCCTACACGAAAGCAAGAGATGGTAAAAATGATTGTTTCTAATTTAAGCTAGTTACAATTGAAGTAACTAGCTGGCTGCCCATCAGTTCAAAAGATTGACGAGTGACTGAATGACTGCCTGGGAGCTGTGTGGGAGAGCCGGGCAGATCGGCTCAATCGGATCACGCAACTGACGTTAATTCTGCCAATGAGAAGATTGCATTAAATACTTGGCATACATGCTTATGATTGGACTAAACATATGAAAAGAAGCTTCCCATTGGGCACACACTGGTTGAATAAACATTGTTTCCACGTTGACTCAATGTGGAATAGACACCTGTGCACAGTTTATGTCAAATTTAATGTCCAATAGTCAAGTGGATTTCTCATCTCGTCACATTTTTGTCAACTAAAATGAAAACGAATGTTAGCTTTTTTTCCCCCCATGGCGTCTCATCTCGTTATCGTCATTAGTTTTCTCAGGGAAAATAGGTTGTTGAGAAATATTTATTGTCATAGCTATAGTTGATTTAATTAACACTGATTCACAAAGCTGAGATAACATAATAATACAAGGACCATTACAACCCACCTCCAATGACCCTGTCGATGGCCTGCTCAAAGTGTTTCCCTTCCACATGTGGGTTGAGATGTCTAGCAGCGATGAGGGCTGCCTCGTTACACACGTTAGCTATGTCGGCTCCTGGTGAAGACAGGAAGACAGAGAGGATGTTTCAAAAACATTCACATGATAATCAACATGGCCATCTCTCACACAGAGCAGCTCAACTTGCCTGTGAAGCCTGGTGTGGCGGCAGCCATCTTCCTGGCCAGTCCGTCTTTGTCCATAGCAGGGTCCAGTTTGATGGGCCGTAAGTGCACTTTGAAGATGGACGCCCTGCCTTTGATGTCAGGTGGGCCTGAAACATGGACATGTATTGGATTTCATGAAAGGCTCATTTAGTCTGCTGATTAGGAAATTGTTATGTATGGGTTATAAATGTGTTATGAAATACCTAGATTTACATAAAGTCTTACCGAATGGGTCGTACTTCTCAATATGAATATCAATATGCTGTATGTTGACATTTCACTGAAATTACCACAGCACAGCCTGAACTCCAGTTCAATTGAAAGACTCCATACCTATGTAAATCTGCCTGTCAAATCTGCCAGGCCTCATGAGTGCAGGATCCAAGATGTCTGGTCTGTTGGTGCCAGCCAGGACGACGACGTTAGTGCTGGTGTTGAACCCTAAAAGAAAAACACTAGGGAATTACCCTCACAGTATATGCATTACAGTTCATTAAGTAAACATTTTAGAGTAAAGCAGAAAACAACAGCTTTATAACAGATGACATCATAGAGCACCATTGTCACATAATAACAGTTATTATTTCATAAATAGGGGACACCTATGAGATTAACCAGCAATATGATAGAGTGTGATAATTTGCGATCTCATTTCTCATACTCACCATCCATCTCCACTAGCAGCTGGTTGAGAGTGTTCTCCTGCTCGCTCTGGCCACCAAAATTCCCCCCGCCCCTCTTGCGACCCACGGCGTCTATCTCATCTATAAACAGAATGCAGGGGGCGTTCTTCCGGGCCATGGCAAACATGTCTCTCACCTACAGGGGGGAAACAGTCATTACTAAGTCTCTAAAACATTTTAATTCACATCCTCACAGTAAGCAATGCATTTCAAGTAAAATAGATTGAAATGTATCTATGTGGTTAGATAGCTAGTAGATACCGCCATTTTCAGCTATGATCTAAAATGCACATCATGTGATTTGAAAACGGATGTTATGGAGTCAGTGATCCCTCTGGTTCTAGTATGAACTCACCCTGGCAGGCCCAACACCCACAAACATCTCCAGGAACTCAGAGCCGTTGACAGTGATGAAGGGGACGTTGGCCTCTCCTGCTGTGGCCTTGGCCAGCAGGGTCTTGCCTGTGCCTGGAGGTCCAGAGAGCACAGCACCCTGAGAAACCACAACACAACACATGAGATTTTAAATACCAGTATAATGGAATGTTCATTTCTCATAGGGTGTGAAAAGACAGCTAACTAAATCTAAAATAATTTTCTTCCTACATTGAAGGGTATTTCATGACTAGTATGACTGCTGGGCTGTTGTCCCATCCCTTAACTTTGGGATCTTGGTCCCCAGTAGGGTTGAGCGGAATCCAGATGTTGATATCGTAATACCGTCCTTCTCTCATCCCGGGATTTACGGTATTACCGGTTTAGTACAGAAGTGTGTGCATTTTTTTTTTTAAATACACTTAAAAGCCCATTGGGTGTCTATTACCAGAATGCTAACAAAATGTATCACAAGTAATAGCGAATAGCAGAAACGTGTGGAGTCGCTAGGGCAATGGCCTTCCGCTAGGGCAATGGCCTTCCGCTAGGGCAATGGCCTTCCGCTAGGGCTATGGCCTTCCGCTAGGGCTATGGCCTTCCGCTAGGGCTATGGCCTTCCGCTAGGGCTATGGCCTTCCGCTAGGGCTATGGCCTTCCGCTAGGGCTATGGCCTTCCGCTAGGGCTATGGCCTTCCGCTAGGGCTATGGCCTTCCGCTAGGGCTATGGCCTTCCGCTAGGGCTATGGCCTTCCGCTAGGGCTATGGCCTTCCGCTAGGGCTATGGCCTTCCGCTAGGGCTATGGCCTTCCGCTAGGGCTATGGCCTTCCGAGAAGAGGGGGGAAAAGCAGACAGGCCGAGAACGGAGAGGAGAAAAAAAACGCAAGGAATTCAAACCTACAGATAACTCATCCAAAGGGATTTGACTTCTCAAACACAGCAGAAAGCTAACAATATGGATGCCCAGTCATCCTTCTTTACTCAGCTACTTACTTAGATAACTAGCAAGTTAAACTTAGGTGTCGCATTAACGCACAATTCTATGATAAACATTGGAAATATGATGGCCATGCATAGTTTGTGCAAAAAATACCTTGCTTTTTCATAGTAAGCTAATTTACTTGTAGCGTTGCACTTCTGTTGTCATCTTATGAAAATTCAGCTATTTTCTGCACTAATGTATTTCCTATAGTTGCACGTCTCTGATCACTTTATTGAAGCCACAAAACAAACACTTGGCTTCATTCTAAAACGCGACCCCTGTCAATACACAGCTGGACTCCCCTGCTCCCGCTTTCACCCGTTGTACTATTTACAAACAAGTACGTGACTGGCTCAACTGTTCAGGGAACTATGGTAAGCTTCAAAATGGAAAATAAGGAGACAGGTGAAATGTAGAACACAAATGTGCTTTTTCACTTAACGTATTGCACAAGTTGACTGCAGGTATTTACTTAAAAAGTAGATATACACATTTAAAAATTTAACAAAATAGTTTCAACGGTATTGAAAAACCATCCCATGGCTATTTCCAAATACACCAGTATACAGTATACTGCCCAAGCCTAGCCCCCAGGTCCAGGTACTAATTTTGTCCCATCCTTCACTTTTGGAATCTTTGCAACCAGGTCCAGGTACTAATGTTGTCCCTAGGGCTGGATGATATGGACAAAATATCATAATAATACTTTTGAAATTTTAAGACAGTATGATTGTATTTGAAGGGATTTTATGTTTAAAATAATAAAAGTTCTCAATATGCTTTATGAGTAGTTTATGACTCTAGGGTGGCAAATAAGTGATTTTAAATGGGGCTTTCTCCATTTATACTGTTCAATCCAACTCCAAACAAAAAAATAATGAAACAAATTAGCATTTTGATCAATTTCTACATTTCCCGCACTTGTATTATCATTTCCGCACTGTGCAACACAGCATGATACTAGAAAGAAAATATAGGTAGGAACCAAAGTGTTGGTCAGTGTTTCCAGGTGACCTTCATTAGATGTTACATTACATGTTTTCTAACTTCATGTCGCTAGCTAGCCAACATATTCATGCCTCGCTTATTCCTCTCTGATAAGAAACAGTTGCACAAACATGCTCATCTACTGTAGGCCTTCACCAGCACTGGTATCAGGCAGTATTAGCTAGCTACATTTGCACTGACACATAGTACAAAATATTTTTTAAACTAACCCAAGATAGACCAGAGCAGGTTGTTTCCAATGGGAACAAATTAATCATAATGGTCAGAATGCAATCCGCTATGCAAACTGATTTCTGAGCTGGTCATGGGTGCACCTCAGCCACGCTCAAGGTCCTAAACGACATCATAACCACCATCGAAAAGAGACATTACTGTGCAGCAGTCTTCATCAACCTGGTCAATGCTTTCGACTCTGTCAATCACCACATTCTTATTGGCAGACTCGACAGCTTTGGTTTCTCAAATGATTGCCTCGCCTGGTTTACCAACTACTTCTCTGATAGAGTTCAGTGTGTCAAATCGGAGGGCCTGTTGTCCGGACCTCTGGCAGTCTCTATGGGGGTGCCACAGGGTTCAATTCTTGGGCCAACTCTCTTCTCTGTATACATCAATGATGTTGCTCTTGCTGCTGGTGAAAATCTGATCCACCTCAACGCAGACGACACATTTCTGTATACTTCTGTCCCCTCTTTGGACACTGTGTTAACTAACCCCCAGACAAGCTTCAATGCCATACAACTCTCCTTCCGTGGCCTCCAACTGCTCTTAAACGCAAGTAAAACTAAATGCATGCTATTCAACCGATCAGTGCCCACACCTGCTCGCCCGTCCAACATCACTACTCTGGACGGCTCTGACTTAGAATACGTGGACAACTACAAATACCTAGGTGTCTGGTTAGACTGTAAACTCTCCTTCCAGACTCACATTAAGCATCTCCAATCCAAAACGAAATCTAGATTTGGCTTCCTATATCGCAACAAAGCATCCTTCACTCATGCTGCCAAACATACCCTCGTAAAACTGACCATCCTACCGATCCTCGACTTCGGTGATGTCATCTATAAAATTGCCTCCAACACTCTACTCAACAAACTGAATGCAGTCTATCACAGTGACATCCGTTTTGTCACCAAAGCCCCATACACTACCCACCATTGCGACCTGTACGCTCTCGTTGGTTGTCCCTCGCTTCATACTCGTCGCCAAACTCACTGGCTACAGGTTATCTACAAGTCTCTGCTAGGTAAAGCCCCGTCTTATCTCAGCTCACTGGTCACCATAGCAGCACCCACTCGTAGCACGCGCTCCAGCAGATATATCTCACTGGTCACCCCCAAAGCCAATTCCTCCTTTGGTCGTGTCTCCTTCCAGTTCTCCGCTGCCAATGACTGGAACGAACTGCAAAAATCTCTGAAGCTGGAGACTCATATCTCACTCACTAGCTTTAAGCACCAGCTGTCAGACCAGCTCACAGATCACTGCACCTGTACATAGCCCATCTGTAAACAGCCCATCTATCTACCTACCTTATCCCCATACTGTATTTATTTATCTTGCTCCTTTGCACCCCACTATCTCTACTTGCACATTCATCTTCTGCACATCTACCATTCCAGTGTTTAATTTGCTATATTGTAATTACTTCGCCACCATGGCATATTTATTGCCTTAACTCCCTTATCCTACCTCATTTGCACTCACTGTATATAGACTTTTTGTTTTCTTTTGTTCTACTGTATTATTGACTATGTTTTGTTCATTCCATGTGTAACTCTGTGTTGTGTGTCAAATTGCTATGCTTTATCTTGGCCAGGTCGCAGTTGCAAATGAGAACTTGTTCTCAACTAACTTACCTGGTTAAATAAAGGTGATTCTTTTTTAAAGAATAAGCAAGGAGGTGGGCAGCATGAGCTAGTGAGATCCTATTGGCGCATTCTACAATTTATTTGCATATTTCCATTAAGGAACACCTACTCTGCAGTGCGGGTGTGCAATAACTCAATTCGGACTTGCACTCCTCCTAAACAACGTCATTTTTAGAAACTTTGGCAAAGGGTAAAGCCTACAAAACTTAGTCCACTCTGTTACAGATTCTAGTTTTGGAAACAGAAAACTGTATGGTGATCAAATGTTTCATAGAATTTGCAGAATGTCAGTGAATGTCCATCTCACTCCATCTTCTCCCACTGCTGTCCACTGGGCTTTCTCTCATCACCATATTTGGTGGTGAGTGGAAACGCCACTTGGATGCTCCACATTTATACATCCGGTGAAAGATCTGGCTCATCGTTCCCTCTTTGTTAGCACATTTAGCAAGCTAGCTAGCCATCCAACTAGGTATTAGCAAATTATTTTAGCAACACCTTGCTAAGAAAACAAACTAGCAGATAGTAGTTTGCAGACAGTAAGATACACAAACTAAGTGTATAGAACGCTTGTGGTACTCAGCATGTCCCCAACATCAGTGCATCCATCTGACCATGCAGAGTGAACGGCAAGAAAGTGCTCGTGACTCCGTGGTCAAGCAACTGCTCTCTCCTTAAGTGACAGGGGGCATGGTTTGGTGTGTTTAGCGGCATGTAGCAGTTGGAGGAGAGAGAGAGAGACAACTCAAGAAGCAAAACAGAGTCAACTATAAAAACTGACAGTACACGTGCCAGAGTAGCGTATCACATTTAACAAACCAAACATTGAAATACCATTATAGAAGGTAAAGTAAATACCGGTATATGGTAACATACGGTATACCGCCCAGCCGAGTTGTCCCATCCCTTACCTTTGGGATCTTAGCCCCCAGGTCCAGATACTGCTGGGGGTTCTTCAGGAAGTTAACAAACTCCAGAATCTCCAGCTTGGCCTCCTCACAGCCAGCCACATCCTTGAACTTGGTGTTGATGTTGTCCTTCATCATTTTTGCTGTTGATTCGCTCATGCTGAAGGGACCACCTCTTCCACCCCCAGCGCCTCCTCCCATTGGTCCCCGCCGCAGGGTGAAAAGCAGGAAACCAATCAACAGCAAGGTTGGAATCATGCTCATCATAAACGACCTGTAGGAAGGAAAATTGTAAAATGATGATGACAGTCAGTTAAAATGTTAGCTTGTACATGAAATTGGACATATAAAACAAAGCTCAGAGTGAGAAATAGTCTAGCCCTATTGAGGCATGAATACGTGTGTGTGTCGGCATTAACTCACCCATCACTCTCGGAGTTGTACATGACAGCTGCCCTATGAGAAGGCTCCAAGCCAAGCTCGTGATGAGCTGCCTCCAAGTTCCTCTCGAAGGTGTCCACACTACCGATGTTAAACCACACATAGCTCTGGGGAAAGACCACCAACACAACAAGTCAATGGATACTCTTTACCACTAGAACCTTTCAGCCTATCAGTACCGGCTAGAGAATGTTGCCGAGTGTCCCCTTTTAGCATATGCATGAAATGCATATTAACCTGGAAGGTGCGCAAACATAAGCCCCAACGCTTGATAAAGAGTGCATAAACTATTGTAAAGGATTAATTGCATGACAAAATATTTGTGGAAATATATCAATAAAAAAAATAACAATAGTTATTTGTTTAGATAGAGTCAAGGACATGTTTTGTATAATATAATACGTCCTAGAAAACAAAATAGGCCTGTAGCCTATTTTAGTTTCCCTTACAATCAAAACATTAGTGTAATCCACTTAATAAACTTTATTTGTAGATTCGATTTGTAGTAAGAGTTATAGTAATTATTTACGTTCAGTTACAGAGAATGGTATCAACCTGCAAGGTCAAATGATTTGCTGCTGATAAATAGGCAAAACACAAACTCATCAATACACTATGTTTTTTCTAAATTAAATCAACCTCTTCACCCTGCTTATCATTAAGTTAAGCCTCATTTAAATTGCATTGTGAAGTAAGGTGCACAATTATCCCCCATTCATCCATGGCATTAATTCAGTGAGGAGAGAGACACACATTAGCCCCTGGCTGGGTAGCAACGTCCTACAGCACATTGGTGGGTTGAGAAAAAAGTCATGGGTAAAAAGGCTCCACAAACACAAAAGTTTTTCATTTCTAAATTCTGACAAATGAACAGTAAACTACAAACACATACAAAAAGTCAGGGAAGGAATAAAAAATAAAATGTCAGCGGCCGTTGGCTATGGGGGTTCAAGTGTTGTATTCACAAAAGACTAATTTCCTCATTTAATCTAGTTTGATCAAGCCTACTGAAAGCCCTTATTCACACAGGCATGAACATGAACCCATCACGAGTCACTGTTCCGATTACAGAGAATGGAATTTTCACCTACCGCATCAGCCTCTGCTCCTGGTACTAGAATGACTCGGACATACTGTTTGTTGACAACCTCTAAACGCTCAACCTGTGTAGAGAACAGACAACCCATAAGGCCTATTCTTGCAGTGCACAGACAGCAACATACAAAAAAAATGAATATAACAAAATAATGGAAAAATAATAATTCTGTGTCTGAGCAGTTACATCACCTTGGCATTATGATTGTACTAATAAACAACATGTATTTCTATAAACAGTATCTCTATATTCTTCACTGAATTGTTGTACTTTGTCTCACCATTCCTCTGCCAAGGTAGCGTTGGACAAAGTCCTTCCAAGTGATCTCCTTGCCTGTGTCTCTGAATTGAAAGTAGAGCGTGGCAGAGGATATCCCAGCTAGTACCACTGCCAGGGCACGGAAGTCTTTCTCATCCCATGGGATGTCACCCTAGAAAGGCAGAGGAAAGGTCAACATGTTGAGGTATCTGCATCCAGTGCCATAGAACGTCACACACACATATATACCTACCTCAATCACTACAGTACCCCTGCACATTGAGAATGGTACTGACCTGTATATACACTAAGTGTACAAAACATTAGGAACACCTGCTCTTTCCATGACAGACTGAGCAGGTGAATCCAGGTAAAAGCTATGATCCCTTATGGATGTAATTTGTTAAATCCACTTCAGTCAGTGTAGATGAAGGGGATGAGACAGGTTAAATAATTATTTTTAGGCCTTGAGACAACTGAGACACGGATTGTGTATGTGTGCCATTCAGAGGGTGAATGGGCAAGACAAAATAGTGCCTTTGAATGGGGTATGGTAGTAGGTGCCAGACCCACTGGTATGAGTGTGTCAAGAACGGCAATGCTGCCGGATTTTTCAAATTCATCAGTTTCTCATGTGCATGAAGAATAGTCCACCACCCAAAGAACATCCAGCCAACTTGACATAACTGTGGGAAGCATTGGAGTCAACAAGGGCCAGCGTCCCTGTGGAACACTTGACGCCTTGTAGAGTCCATGCCCACGAAAAATTGAGGCTGTTCTGAAGGCAAAAGGGGATGTAACTCAAAATTAGGAAAGTACAGTAATGTTTTGTAAACTCAGTGTACTTGCATTCTCGTGTTTCTTCATCTTATCTCGAATCGCTTGTGTTTTCTTCTATTTATTATGATCTATATTATTACTGCACTGTTGGGAAAGTTACACCTGCTGTATCCTGTGCAAGTGGCAAATAAACTTTTAACCCACACAAACAATACCACCCGCTCCTTGATTTGACATGTAAATACCTACATGTACATATTACCTCAATTACCTCGACTAACCTGTGGCCCTGCATATTGACTCTGTACCGGTACTCCCTATATATAGCCTCGCTACTGTTATTTTATTGTTACTCTTTAATTTTTCTTACAACTGCATTGTTGGTTAAGGGCTTGTAAGTAAGCATTTCACTGTAAGGTTGTTGTATTCGGTGCATCTGACAAATACAATTTGATTTCAAATATCCCTCATAGAATAGGGTGTAATACTATATAGACAGACCATTCACATCACACACCTTCTGCATGCGGCTCCACCAATCTTTCCCTCCTCCTCTTTTCCCTCCGCCTCCACTGCCACCTGATTCCTTCCCTTTACCATCTGCCAATCAAAAGTGAATGACAGCATTAGGTCAGTCCACTCCAGGCAGACACTGTTGGTTAGAGCCCAGGAGCATCATCTAGGTTGGCAGATCTAGTCAGGGTAAACTAGGTTAAACCCTTGGATCAATATTCCCCATGAGGAGATATCACTCAGATAACAAAATATTTTTCATTCGACTGCATACCACTAACATTTGCCTCTATAGCACTGCAGTTCATGATTTTATGTAACAGACACTTCTAGACATGTCTCTTGGGTCTTACCTTTTGGCGGCTCAGTGGAGTACAGTAGTCCATGAGATGTAAAGATTCCATCAGATGACAATAACTTACTTTGAGCAAGCCTCTGAGGGGGAAAGCATTAACATCCGGATTATGGGAAAGAGTTTGATTCATAACTGGTTGTATAGCTAGCTAACAGCTAACTTGGCTAACTAGTTTGTTGACCTAACGTTACTGCACTGCCTAGAAGTAGCTAGGCTAGCTAGCTAACTAATATAGGCACACAGTTCTGACAGCACAATAACAGTTCTAGCCATTGTTTGTGTTGTATAGAACTAGCTAGAATGGCTAATTAGTTTATGCCTAATTTCAGTTGGCTTAACGAACACAAAACAACCTTACCCTGACCGTGGAGCCACGATAGCCAGGCAGCACAAAGAAGTTCCTTGACACCGAATTGCGTACACTTGCTCTCACTGCGATCCGTAGAGACAAAGCAGCCGTCGAGAGAAGCCCCAACATTTGAGCCATTCTCCCGCTGGCACTTGCCCTCCACTCTTTGAAAAAATATCAAATGTTCTAGATATTCTGTCTTCTTACAGTTCATCAGTGTGACAGTGTTGGATAACAGCCACAGTCATTACATACAGCAAGAATGTCAGAGCAAGACCACTAAGGACCCCAATAAATTGACCAAAATTATGCCTGACAATCTGGATTGGAATGGAAATGTTTTTCCGTTGATTCTTAGGATATGGTCAACAATTGCATATAAAATATAAATATTTAAAATACAGTATATCAAGGATGATATGTGTTCAATAATTACAAGTTTACAGATTTAATTAACTTTATTTCATTTATGCGCGAATAGGACGACTTTGAGTCTTTCTGCGGAGCTCGATCTTGCTCTGTGATTGGCTGAGAAACACACACGCACATTGCATCATGGATGAGCAATTTGACAGGTAGATTACAAAATGTGTACATTCATGATGAACAGGCAAAAAGCTAAATATTCAGTACGTGATAGCCATTTGACTTCAGTTCATCATTATGACTATTTCAAACTACAGTAACTCGACCACTTAGGTATCAACTGGACATGTAAGCATTTTAGCTCGATTAACCACATCCATGGTATAGTGCGGGCAGAGGCTCAGACGAGAGATGGCTCTAACTTCCCCTGTACGTGCTATAGGAGAAGCGGCTCAGGAGCAGGGGCAAGTGGAATCTCTCGTTGGGGTTTGTTATAGTGAAGACAATCTGTTGAAGAAAAAAGAGAGAAAGAAACAGAACATAATAAGGGTTTGTTGGTTTTAATCTTTAAAAAATGCCGGAAATTCCTCTAGGCAAAATGTATTAGTAGGTGTATTGATACGTCCATGGCTGATACCCACTTACCTCAACATATGGGTAGAAGGAGTTCTGACCCAAACTCTCCCAATATTTTCCAGTCTCAAATCGCATTTTATACATCCCAGGCGTGAACGCTTTTGTAGTGATGAGTCCAGGACAGCGACCATCTTCGTCGGTGGTTCTAAAATAATGAGAACGTTGATGATTCTGCACGGGTTTTTGTCACATATTCAAGTTTCAAAATTGACATGGCCTAAAATTAGTATGTTTGTATCTTTTTAAATGCATAAATCAATTATTGGCCGTGTACACATATTTTGCAGATGTTATCGCAGGTGCAGTAAAATGCTTATGTTTGACCAGAATACAGTAGATACAGTGCATTTGGAAAGTATTCAGACCCCTTGAATTTTTCCACATTTTGTTACGTAACGCCTTATTCTAAAATTGATTAAATACTTTCCCCCTCATCAATCTACCTACATACAATACCTCATAATAACAAAGCGAAAACAGGTTTTGAGATGTTTTATTTTTTTTGCAAATGTATTAAACATAAGTATTCAGAACCTTTGCTATGAGACTCAAAATTGAGCTCAGGTGCATCCTGTTTCCATTGATCATCCTTGAGATGTTTCTACAACATGATTGGAGTCCACCTGTGGTAAATTCAATTGATTGGACATGATTTGGAAAACCACACACCTGTCTATAAGGATCCACAGTTGACAATGCATGTCAGAGCAAAAACCAAGCCATGAGGTCGAAGGAATTGTCCGTTGAGCTTCGAGACAGTATTGTGTCAAGGCACAGATCTGGGGGAGAGTAACAAAACATGTATGCAGCATTGAAGATCCCCAAGAACACAGTGGCCTCCATCATTTTTAAATGGAAGAATTTTGGACCCACCAAGACTCTTCCTAGAGCTGGCCGCCCAGACAAACTGAGCCATCAGGGGAGAAGGGCATTGGTCAGGGAGGTGACCAAGAACCCAATGGTCACTCTGACAGAGCTTCAGAGTTCCTCTGTTGAGATGGGAGAAACTTCCAGATGGACAACCATCTCTTCAGCACTCCACCAATCAGGCCTTTATGGTAGTGGCCAGACAGAAGCCATTCCTCAGTAAGGCATATGACAGCCCACTTGGAGAATGGCAAAAGGCACCTCTCAGACCATGACCAACAAGATTCTCCGGTCTGATGAAACCAATATTGAACTCTTTTGCTTGAATGCCAAGCGTCACGTCTGGATGAAACCAAGCACCATCCCTATGGTGAAGCATGGTGGTGGCAGCATCATGCTGTGGGAATGTTTTTCAGCGGCAGGGACTGGGAGACTAGTCAGGATCAAGGGAGAGATCCTTTATGAAAACCTGCTCCAGAGCGCTCAGGACCTCAGACTGGGTGCTAAGGTTCACCATCCAACAGGACAACGACCCTAACCATACAGCCAAGACAATGCAGGATTGGCATTGGGACAAGTCTCTGAATGTCCTAGAGTGGCCCAGCCAGACCCCGGCTAAAGCTAGGCTAACTAGATCCCAAAGGTATATGCAACACACAAAGGGAGGAGTGAGACAGTAGTAGGCCTATATCAGGCAGCTGTTCACCCTACCCCACAGTCACTAGGTAGTAGGACTATATAAGGCAGCTGTTCACCCTACCCCACAGTCACTTGGTAGTAGGCCTATATCAGGAAGCTATTCACCCTACCCCACAGTCACTAGTTAGTAGGATTATATCAGGAAGCTATTCACCCTACCCCACAGTCACTAGGTAGTAGGACCTATATCAGGAAGCTATTAACCCTACCCCACAGTCACTAGTTAGTAGGATTATATCAGGAAGCTATTCACCCTACCCCACAGTCACTAGGTAGTAGGACTATATCAGGCAGCTGTTCACCCTACCCCACAGTCACTAGGTAGTAGGCCTATATCAGGAAGCTATTCACCCTACCCCACAGTCACTAGTTAGTAGGATTATATCAGGCAGCTAGCTATTCACCCTACCCCACAGTCACCAGGTTCCAGATGACTAGGAGTGAGTCCAGTCGGTGCAGACTGAGGGCCATTCTTGCCCCTGGGACTCCGTCACCTGTGTTCAACACATAGGTGGTCAGGGGGCTGTTTGGAAGTGTGGAAGACATCTCTGAAGACTGTGGAGAAAGATGCAACATGGGAATGGTGATGGTCCTACAGTCATATTTCAGTGTTAGTTTCTGATGATAATAATACAAATATTTATTTAGTTGCCTTTACTTTTTGTTCATATACATTGTTTTTAATGGGAGAATAGCCAATACCTTCGGTTTTCATTTGAATGTTTATAAAACGTTTAACAGGCTGAAACCCCTACTTTCCTATGTTTATTCTTCATAGACTCTGCCACTATATGTGTTTACAAGTCACTTTGTTTCTTTTGCACACTTGCTTCAGTGAAGCCTCCGTTTTACGTAAAGAATAGCAGAGCACCGTTTAGTGTAAATGGAATAAGCTATTCATATGTGTATTTTAGTCTTTGAGAGAAAAACATATTTGTCCATGCGTTCAATAGCAATAGTTCTGACAGACTGTTGAGAACTTTTCCAGACACCCAAAGACACTACATGATCAAATACTTATTTTATTATCAGTATGTAGGCTATAGGCCTATGACAATGCAGACGGTCAATTGCTGAGACCTCATTTGATTTAATTATACTCAATGGTTTTGCTTGGGCACAATAAATAGGCTAAGCAAATTAGGCTACATTAATAGTGTAGTTGCTTCGTAAAAAATAATTGTTGTATGTTATTAATAAACTGTTTTATGAGTAATTACCTGGTTACAATGCAGAATTGCAGCTTGATTTAGGGGACCTTGTCATGTACAACAGAAGACACCGCTGTGTAGTCCTCCTCGACGCGGATAACTTGTTGTTTTACTTCTACAGCCTATATGAAACTAGAGTTTATTTGGTTCTCAACACTCACTCGTAGTGCAGTTGTATCAAACAAGACAGAATAGTAATCGTTCATTTTCATCCTTTGCAAGGGCAACTCACTCTGGATTCACTATGCGCAAACAAACGTCAGGTGCCAAAGGTTGACCAGACCTATCTCTAAAATAACCTAAGTTTACTGTTCCTAATCTTGTCAATATTGACAAAGTTTGGCCACATGGTTGATAAAGTGTTTATTGTGGTTGTGTGTCTGACTTAATTGCCCATAACAAGATAAGAGACAATGCACAATCAAATTGGAATAGTCCACAGATAGAAAATATATATAATAATGTCCAAACCACTGGGCTAATTGTTAACAACTTGGTTTATGAATATACAAGTCAGGTGAATTAGTGAGTGGGGTACAGAGAACAATGGAAATCAATAAGCTACCACTTTTCTAGGCCTAGGCTACTCCTCTAATGTACGGTCAAATGAACTGAACCACTCAGTTATATGAACATAGTTGTACATTTACTAAGCCTACTATCACAATGTATAGTTCACATTTAGTATTTATTAAACACAAAGAGCCACCTGGCTTCATTAAACATAATAGGGCTGTCAAACGATTTAAAAAAAATTGAGTTAATAGCAGGATTTGAAGCGATTAATCACTACCTCAAATTCAGAATTTGATCAAATTGAGCTGTAATTTTAAGAATGTTCATACTAAAAGCATTTTAAGAATATTGGCGTCTTGATTTTGTCCAAAGTACTGGTAAGCAAAATCAATGTCAACTTGTTTTGACATAACATTGTTGTTATCTTATCTGGATAAGAGCGTCTGCTAAATGACTTAAATGTAATGTAAATGTATGTATGTTGGATATTTTCCAGGTTTTTTTTCAATGCGATTAATCACGATTTTAAAAAGTGCACTAAAATTATAAAAAGTTAACTCGAGTTAACTGATTAACTCTGACAGCCCTACTATATAACAACGCAAAGTAAAAGCAAAATGTTTTATATAATGAATGAATGGGAATATAACAAGAAAAATGTCAATTGTAAGTCAATTCATCAAGTTGTATAAGGGATCATCATATCTTCAATATTCTTTCTTTTTTCAGAGTACATAAATACAGTCTTGAATCATTTTCTTGCTGCTTAGAAAGTGAAATGTACTTTTTTCAACTGTTGTTTTCAAACAATCACCATGGTATAGTAAAACCATAGAAACAGAATACATTTCTATGAGTAGAACGTTATACAGTAACGTTAGCATTATTGACAATTGTTATGACTATTTACAATGAAGAATAGTTCAGTTGTGACATTGAAGCACCCCCTAAGTTTGACACCAGCCGTAATGGTCCCCAAAATAACTCAATCAACCAAATCCCTCCTCGAGTCATTGACAATGACAAAACATGGTAGTTTGGTTTATAAGTACTTAACATCTACTGTACATGTACATATCTCCCTTCTACAGTGGGGACAGTGAGGGGAGGGCAGTACCCATTCTTAAACAACAGCAGTGACTCCTCTAGGTTCATAATCAAGTTTCTCAATCAGTCAAATTAACACTAATTCACCAAAGCCATAACCCCATGCACACTGGTCCCTGGGGTTCTATAGGGGCACCACTTTGTTAGTTCCAAACATGGCGAGCTTCAAATAATGACAACAGGCATGGTGATTACAAGCCCAGTGATAACATCATGCAGACAGCTGTTATCACACTGACAGTCTTTATTAATGTGGACACTGGGAAATTGGTAGAGACACATATGGAAAGATTAGGAGAACGCACAGGTAGTGTAGATGCCTGATACTGTTGGCCTATGCCTGGTAAATCTTGAATGACTTTTTATATGAATTGATTTATTACACATTCCAATTATGTGGCGAACTGGATAAAGTAAGTGGCAAACAGCATTGCAAATCCTTATCTCTAATCTGAGAGAAAATGTAGTTGTCGGTCTGTCTGAAGCATATCCGCAGTGGCGGATTTAGGCATAGAGGACATGGTAGCATTTTACACCAAAAAAATAATAATAATCTGAATGGTGACATTTGCGCGATCGATTTTCTATCGCTCATTTGCTCGTCACGTCAATTATATAATGTCCCCGTGTGGGACTGTGGGTCAATTAACCTTGTCGGAGTGGGCGCCCTGATTCTAGTTTGTGAGCTATGCAGGCTACTGCCTGGGAAGGTCTCCCACTCAGAAGTACGAGATGGGGAGGGGGGCGGGGTAGGTTGACGTCAGGTCTCCCCACTGGAAGCCCGAGGTAGGAGGAGCGGGGGAATCTATCAAATAGCGCACCTCTAACTTTGTACAGTACTAATGCAATTAGTTTTGCAATTTAATTAGTGTGTTTCTTGTTTGAAGTGCAATAGTGTAATAATACGGTTCTCTTCTTTTTAAGTGTGTTCTTCTATTTGTGTATTTGTGTGATATAGGATTTGCTGAAGGGTGGGGGGGTTCACCCAGGGAGCCATGCAAGCTAGAACCACCACTGGTTGTCAGTCCCCTTTCGCAAGAGACTACACTTTTTTTTTAAAGCAGCCATATTTGGTTGAGCCCATAAGTCAGTAGGAACCTGTTTTAAAGGAGAAATGGAGACACGAAGGTGAGCAGAATCTGACTGTGATAAAGGAACCGAGGGTAACCAGGGAGATATGTCCTATTCATCAAACAAAACAATTCACTGATTTGCCTGGATTGATGCAATTATGATAAATAGAATGATACGTTTTTAACATTGATGTACACCAGTTTTTTCATTATCCTTTAAACTACTACTTCTAGTTTGATGGTTGTAGCCATCAATTGTCCCATTGACTATCACCCATTTTAGCAAACTTAATTCATTTCAAACTTCACATTTCTCTAGTATAGGCTACTTATCGTAATGAACGATATCAGCAAAATGCCTGCGATAAGTGATCGGTATGGTTGTTGTCGATAATTTCCGGTTTATCGCCCCAGCTCTACTTTGTAATGAACAGTATATTTATTTGAGGTTTGTGTCCGTGTTGACTGTGATTAGAGATGAACACGCCTCCTTTCACTTCAATCCCCCTCCATCTCTGCGTGCTGCTGTCACTGAGGTCCTTGAGTCTAGAGTGAGTGAGAAGATGGAGAATTTACATTTAAAAAACTTTATTGGTCCCCTCAATGTGGACATTTGTTTTCGGCTTCACCACATAAAACAGACATTAAACATTATGAGGAGCACATTATCCTCAAGATCATTAAATTGGTTTACAAAGTACAAAAGTGCTACAGTGCGAGTGCAGTTTCAAGTTAATGTACTGTACATTCAATCATTGGTCTTAAAATCAACATCAAGTTTTCCTAATTAAAAATACATAATCACCAAGACTGAAGGACACCTGGTCATCTACACCATTCAATAATTCACGTGTACAACATGTACATTATGATTCGAGACCATTTTCAACAACATAAGCACCTCGATATCACAATATATTAACCTATACTTATTACACAGCATTTCAATGCAAACAATACTTTTTTTGTGATATAGTTCTGTCAAATCACCTTCATTAGCCATACACACCTGATCTCCTCACATGTCATCCTCCAGATCAGATTGATGGTTATTTATCTGAGAAACCAAAAGACAGAGAGAAGACTTTAAAGAGATGCACAGATGGAGGATTACAGTCACAGCGCAATCAGGATATTTTAATCGACCAACAAAATCAACTTAATCAAATGCCCAGCTGTGGTAATTTTGGAGATCACTTTTTGATTGGTGAAAGTGATGGTTTCTAAATGGCGATGAGCAAATATAGCAGTGTTTGTCATGTCAGCATATAACCAAGTTTAGGAGGGATGAGTGACTGGCAACCTTAGGAGGTGGTATTACCCCTTGCCATTGAGACAGATTTGGGATGCAGTACAGTGGTTGTCTGGTTAACAATCTTCTGCTCTATTCATACCTTCCATCTTCCTCCCCCTTAACTGTCAGAGAAACTATGACTCACCTGGTGAACCCACCTACAGCTCAGCCCACACAGCCGCAGGTTGAGGTTTATTGGCGGCAGGTAGCCTAGTGGTTAGAGTGTTGGACTAATAACCGGAAGGTTGCAAGATCAAATCCCCGAGCTGACAAGGTAAAAATCTGTCATTCTGCCCCTGAACAAGGCAGTTAACCCACTGTTCCTAGGCCCTCATTGAAAATAAGAATTTGTTCTTAACTGACTTGCCTGGTAAAATAAATAAATAAAATGGTCATGAATCTTGCCCTGTAGGCAACATTGAGTGATTTTCCACTAGATGGGCCTGCTGAAAAGTAAAAATTGCCTATATCTTCAGAATTCATGTAAAAAAACAAATCCCTTTTTGGCTAGGGTTAGCAGTGTGGTTAAGGTTAGGTTTAAAATCAGATTTATGACTTTGTGGCTGCAGAGCTGCCTCTGGGACAAGATTCATGACAATACATGCCAACATGCAGTGTGTCGGACTCAGTGTGCATGTCGGACTCACAGCCTGGCATAGATAATGAACAGTGGAACAGAACCAGAACCCTTATTGTGTCAGACAGGTAGGCAGACAATTGGCTGTGATTGCAGATAATTACTCTTTTCAAAAAATGACAATAAGCTACTAAATAATCAATTATTGTTCTACCAATATCTTGCTCTCTTTCTTCAATGACAGACACCCACTTTTAGATAACTATGACAACCAACAGTGACAGCTAATATGTTAAGATATCGACTTTCAGAAAACTTTGACAAACAGCCCACACAGAAGTAGTTACTGGTGGTGCAGGTGTGTTGTGTCTCCAGTAGAGGGAGGCAGAATGATGTATTGTTTACCCTGCAGTGGCGCTGGTAGTGTTGGAGGTGTTGGTCATCATCGCTGGCCTCTCCAGGCTCTGGGCTCTCCCTCTGTCTGTGTGGGAGGCTGACGGGAGAATCTTCCAGACTGCTCACTGAGTCCGACACACTGCCCTCCTGGGTAGGAGGTGAATCTGGACCACAGACGCACGCACGCACACACACACACACACACACAGAGAGACAGTGTGTCAGCAATAGTACAGTAGGCTCTGTTTTCAGTGCATCTCAGCTTTCCATGGCAAATATAGCCCTGATTTTAACAGTGTTTGTTTTTACTCCTGACGTTGCAGATAGCGCCACATTAGTCAACCTGGCAATCCTGTACACAACATTTTGGGTGCAGTGCTCACTGATGCAAGATGCCCCAATCGCTAATAAATAGGAGTCATAATGGGCCAACAATCTGATGATGAATAGATTTTCTTTACTCTCATCAATGAATAATATGTTTCCCCTCCAGTTAGCTCTTATCAAGAGCATTAGAAATAATGTATCATATGTAGCACTAAAGAATCTGAGAAATTCTCAAAGTTAAGCTTCCAATGAAGAGATAGTATGAAACAAACTCCCCAGCCTCCAGCCCAGCTCTCCTCTACCTGAGTGGTCCTTCCTCTGTCTGTCCATCTTTTCCACGCTGTCGAGCAGTCCGTCAATCTGCACCTTGATCAGAGTCAACTCCCGCTTTATGGCCAGCAGCTCTGCCATCTTCACTGCAGAACGAGAGTGGGAGAGAGTAAGAGAAAGGGAGATAAGGATGAATCCTCTTTCGCACAAATCTCCAATTGACATAAATGTATGAGTGTAGGTCTTAAAAAAATAATTGGGCCCAGAAGGGTTTAATAGTGTGGAAACAGACTAGAGCTCTGCTACCCCGACCCTAGTCCAACCCGCCCGACATTATACATGGGGTTAGGGCCTGTTTTTTCATCAACAACTAGGGTACAGGACGGCTCAGGTATCACTAAATGTACACTACATGACCAAAAGTATGCTCGTCGAACATCTCATTCCAAAACCATGGGCATTAATATGGAGTTGGTCGCCTCTTTGCAGCTGTAACAGCCTCCACTCTTCTGGGAAGACTTTCCACTAGATGTTGGGACATTGCTGCGGGGACTTGCTTCCATTCAGCCACAAGAGCATTAGTGAGGATGGGCACTGATGTTGGGCGATTAGGCCTGGCTCGCAGTCGGCATTCCAATTCATCCCAAAGGTGTTCGATGGGGTTGAGGTCAGGGCTCTGTGCAGGCCAGTCAAGTTCTTCCACACCGATCTTTGTTTATGTGGGCATTGTCATGCTGAAACAGGAAAGGTCCTTCCCCAAACTGTTGCCACAAAGTTGGAAGCACAGAATCGTCTAGAATGTAATTCTATACTTTAGCGTTAAGATTTCCCTTTACTGGAACTAAAGGGCCTAGCCCAAACCATGAAAAACAGACCCAGACCATTATTCCTCCTCCACCAAACTTTACAGTTGGCACTATGTTTGATTTCATGAAGCTCTTGATGAACAGTTCTTGTAACGATGTTGCTTCCAGAGGCATTTTGGAACTCGGTAGTGAATGTTGCAACCGAGGACAGACCATTTTTACACACTTCAGCACTCGTGGTCCCATTCTGTAAACTTGTGGGGCATACCACTTCGCAACTGAGCCATTGTTACTCCAAGACGTTTCCACTTCACAATAACAGCACTTACAGTTGACCGAGGCAGCTCTAGCAGGGCAGGAATTTGACGAATGGACTTGTTGGAAAGATGACATCCTATGATGGTGCCACGTTGAAAGTCACTGAGCTTTTCAGTAAGGCCATTCTACTGCCAATGTTTGTCAATGGAGATTGCAGGACTGTTTGCTAGATTTTATACACCAGTCAGTACGGGTGTGGCTGAAATAGCCAAATCCACTAATTTGAAGGTGTGTCCACACACTTTTGTGTATATATTGTATCACTAACATTTTGAAGCTGAGCCATTTGCTCGTGCTCTGCTGCGCAGTACAGTCATATCTGAATAAGATAATAACATTGTGTCAGAAGATGCTTCAACCTTGTCAAATATAAAACAGGAGAGATTATTTCACAGAAAATAATAATGTTGGAGTTTAGAGTGCTGACAAGTAGCTAACAGCTCACTGGTCTCACGTCTCTTCATTGAGCAGAGTAGCCCAAGCAGAGCCGTTGCTATGGTTACCGCCTCAGAGCCGCCATAAGCAGAGTGAGCTGTCTGCGCGCAGGGAGCGTGTGCGATAGAGGAGCTGCTAACAAATTTACTAACAGTTATTTCTGGTTTCGAGCAGGGCCAGGCTTTACATTTGGCAGAAGCAATCGGGCCTGGGTAATCGGCAATCGTGTCTCCCTTAATTATCATCCACTTTGTCTTGTCATTCATGCCATCACTGTAAGCACCGTCTCCCTTAGCATCTCTCTCCAGTAGCCTGTATTGGAACATTCATATCACAACCCTGAAACTCTTTGCTGTTAAAAGCTGTTCGACCTCTGCAGCTACAATCTAATTTCCCTCTGATGGGCTGGCAGTAAAAACTATTAAGGCTTGTAATAAACTAGTATAAACAATTCTTATTTGTTATGCACTATTAACTTGGTATAATTGCAGCATGCTGCTAGACTGGGTATGGTAGGCTTGGTAGTGGAAGGAGCAGAGAGCTTTTAATGAAGAGACCATCTGGTGCCTCTCCCTGTACTATGGGCTCCCAGCGCTGCCGTTCCCCATGTAGGGATGACATTACACAGGGAGGAACATTCAGGTTTACAATACACACACTCCCATATGGATTCATAGGCTCACACACTCCAGATAAAACGTTCACTGCACATGCACAGATTACATTCTCCCTGTAATGAGCTGTTTTTATGGGTGGGATTGTTCGTGGTGAGGGTGGGACTGTGTGTGGTGAGTGTAGGACTGTGTGGTGAGGGTGTGTCTGTGTGTGGTGAGGGTGTTTCTGTGTGTGGTGAGTGACTGTGTGGTGAGGGCATGTCTGTGTGGTGAGGGTGTGTCTGTGTGTGGTGAGGGTGTTTCTGTGTGTGGTGAGGGTGTTTCTGTGTGTGGTGAGGGTGTTTTTGTATGTGGTGAGGGTGTTTCTGTGTGTGGTGAAGGTGTGTCTATGTGTGGTGAAGGTGTGTCTGTGTGTGGTGAAGGTGTTTCTGTGTGTGGTGAGTGTAGTACTGTGTGGTGAGGGTGTTTCTGTGTGTGGTGAAGGTGTGTCTGTGTGTGGTGAGTGTAGGAATATGTGGTGAGGGTGTGTCTGGGTGTGGTGGTGGTGTTTCTGTGTGTGGTGAGGGTGTTTCTGTGTGTGGTGAGGGTGTTTTGGGGTGTGATGAGGGTGTTTCTGTGTGTGGGGAGGGTGTGCGTATGTGTGGTTAAGGTGTGTCTGTGTGTGGTGAGGGTGTTTCTGTGTGTGGTGAGTGTAGTACTGTGTGGTGAGGGTGTGTCTGTGTGTGGTGAGGGTGTTTCTGTGTGTGGTGAGTGACTGTGTGGTGAGGGTATGTCTGTGTGGTGAGGGTGTGTCTGTGTGTGGTGAGGGTGGGACTGTGTGTGGTAAAGATGGGAATGTGTGTGACTGCATAGAGTGCGCAAGAGTGTGTAAGTCACACAGTATGACAGATTGTGTATGTGTGCGTGCATGAGTGTGTGTGTGTTACAGTGTGTGAGGTCTCTTACATTTGGCCCTAGAAGAGCCAGTGCGCTGTGTGCTCCTCTTGCCCTGTGGTCTGTCTCTGGATCGGTGCAGGCCGGAGGAGAAAGAGGGATCACGGGAGTGTTTCATAGGGCTGGGCTCCACTAGGACTGGCATTACGGAGGCTGGGACACCCTGGTAGTCAAACACTCTGTAGGGAAAATACACAATATTACTTATGAGCAATGTTCCCTCTAAGTTGCACACATTAGTGGGAGTGCAGCTTACCTCGGATTGCCACACAGAAGAAATATCAGCCTGCACAGAGAGCACAAGATTGAACTTCATTAAACTTTCTAGTTTTTCCCCTTTAGTGAACACTATCATCGTTTCACTCTACTGTGGGAATTGTGCTCAAATCAATGCAAAATTAGCCACTTTCAACGTAACATACTGAAGCAAAACGAATTATTCAATATTTAGTATGCAAAACTAACTACAAGAGATGTTCTTGTAGGCAGAGCGCATCAGAGTAGGATTCTATTGTATTGACAATCAAGGCCTGTAATCTACACAGACCGGTTTAACATAACCAATCAGAGCTGCAGTAGACCTATATGCAAATAGCCATTGCTATCTGTGCCATTCAATATGAAGTGGACCGTTTTTACAGCATGAGCAGTCGCAAGTAGATGCGCTTGTTTTGAGATCAAAGTAAGAGCTGTATGTTGCCACCTGTGCAGATTTGTTCATATTCTTTGCTAGTTAGTGAGTTATTAGCCCAGTTACATCTGATTTGTAGTCAACAATGAGGGAGTGGTTGCTTCCTATGAGAGCATAAAATGTGTACATGTTTAGCTATCTATGAAAAGTGGGTCAGTTAATTACCTTTTTTTATGTCTTAAAGTGACAGTGTTGTATTTTGAGATTATCTTGAATAAGCTAAATAGCCAATAGGCAGAGGGTAGCATAATTTGTCTGATTCTCTGTAATAATGGTATAGAATAATAATAATTGTATTTTGTAAAATGGTTTCTTGCATCAAACAACACAACATCTTCAGTCACCTCCTTAATAACTTCTCTAGGATAGGGTGCAGCATTTGGAATTTTGAATGAAAAGCGTGCCCAAATTAAACTGTCTGCCACTCATGCCCAGAAGCTAAGATATGCATATTAGTAGATTTGGATAGAAACACTCTGAAGTTTCTAAAACTGTTTGAATTATGTCTGTGACTATAACAGAACTTATTTGGCAGGCAAAACCCTGAGGACAAACCATTCAGATATTTTTCTTTTTTTTGAGGTCACTCTCGTTTCAAGGACTTTTCCTTGGGAATCCAGATTCCTAAGAGACCTTTTTGCGGTTCCTATCGTTTCCACTGGAGGTCAACAGTCTTTAGAAATTGGTTGAGGTTTTTCCTTTGAGAAATGAAGAAGTAACACTGTTCAGAATGAGGATAGAGGGAATTGTACTCTTTGTTAGAGGCGCGTGACCTGAAAGCTCTGGTCAAAGATGAGACACCTCAAGGTGGAGCTTCATTTTATGGAAGCCGCTTCCTTTATGGATTAAATGATCTATTCTGCAGTAGACATCATCTGTTTTGTTGACTGGTGTGTGTTTGTATTCTGTGGCTCAGTTGGTAGAGCATGGCGCTTGTAACGCCAGGGTAGTGGGTTCGTTTCCCGGGACCACCCATACGTAGAATGTATGCACACATGACTGTAAGTCGCTTTGGATAAAAGCGTCAGCTAAATGGCATATATTATTATATTATTATATTATAAAGCTAGCTACACTTTGTTTTCCTCCGGTATTGAACACAAATCATCCAGTCTTCAATTTTATCCATTATTTACGTAAAAAAATACCTAAAGTTGTATTACAAAAGTAGTTTGAAATGTTTGGACAAAGCTTACAGGTAACTTTTGTAGTTATGTTGAGCGAGTTGGAACCGGTGTTTTTCTGGATCAAACGCGCCAAATAAATGGACATTTTGGATATATATCAACGGAATTAATCGAACAAAAGGACCATTTGTTTATGGGACATATTGGAGTGCCAATAGAAGAAGCTTGTCAAAGGTAAGTCATGAATTATATCTTTATTTCTGCGTTTTGTGTCGCGCCTGGAGGGTTGAAAAATGCTTGTCTGTCTTTGTTTACTTGGGTGCTATCCTCAGATAACAGCATCGTTTGCTTTCGCCGTAAAGCATTTTTTAAATCTGACATGTTGGCTGGATTCACAACAAGTGTAGCTTTAATTTGGTATATTGAATGTGTGATTTCATGGAAGTTACATTTTTATAGTCATTTATTTGAATTTGGCGCTCTGCATTTTCACTGGATGTTTGCCAGGTGGGACGCTAAAGTCCCACATATCCCAGAGGTTTTTAATGTCAAGCCCTGTATGTTGTTGTTTTTTAAATCTCATGTAGGCCTACATTGAATACCACACATTTGCTGCTACTGTAGGCTGAATGTTAGAACAGCTATTTACATGCTAAAATGTTATGGGATGTATTTTTCTCTATTGTTTTTGATGGTAGACCACTCCTGTAGGCCTATATTATGATCAAATAGCCACAGTAGCCTACTTGGCCACTGTTAAAACTGTAACTTAAAGTGGGCACAACCTCACATGCTGACCAGACTGGACACGTCGGGTGCACGAACTTGCTAAATAAATTTAGAAATCCATGTTATTTAATTATTCCACCCACACTGCTCGCGCGCGTCTGCGACGCCAAGGGCTAAAATAGAACTCATTCCTATTTCTGACGCAGATCGCGCTGAAAGTCCTGCCTCTCCCATCTCCTCATTGGTTTATAGAAGCACGTGCCATCTCCTCATTGGTTATACCCACGTGGGTGACTGAAAGATTAACTGTTTTGCCGGTAGTCGTGGTAATACAATGAAAGTTTAGATGCGATCACGATATAAATTAAACTAGAAACGATTCGGTTGGCCGTTTTATGTGTGGATTAATTGTTGGAGTAGAGGTCTTTGTGCATTTCAGGTAAAATAACAACTCAATGTTTATATCCCAGGACAAATTAGCTAGCAACAGCAAGCTAGCTAAATCGGACAAATTAACGTTAGCTAGCAAGTGCAAGCTAACTAGCTAAATTGCCATACATTTTAATGATTTTCGACCTGTCCCCAAATTAATGTCATTTTGAGAGTTTGTTTTGATATTTTTACCTGCGTGTCATGATCCCGTTTGGTGTGGGGGGGCAAAATACATTTATGCACGATAGCGCACGATGGCGCACAAGCGCAGCCGGTTTGGGTTCCGTGTCAGTGTTCACAGTAAACACGCGCAGGAAGTTGCGCTCAGTAGACTTCAAAATGGCTCCATGTCGAAAAACATTATAGGGAACATTGCTTTTGAATAGGGTCCTGATCCTTTCTTGGCCATGTGATATACCCTAGTTAAGACTGTTATATTGTTTTTTTTTTCCTTCTCATAAACTGAAGATTCTCCAGCTAGCACGTGTTTTAAAACAATCGCCTGCTGATGTGTCAGAGCAAACGTTCCTAAATTCCCAAATGGGAGCTGGACAATACACTCTTTGAAAAAAGGGGTCCAATTGGTTCTTCGGCTGTCCCCTTAGGATAACCCTTTTTGGTTCCAGGTAGAACCCCCAAAAGGGTTCTACCTGGGACCTAAAGGGTTCTACCTGCTACCAAAAAGGGTTCTTCCAAATGTTTTGCTATGGGGACAGCCAAAGAACCCTTTAAAGATCTAGTTGGCACCTTTTTTTCTAAGAGTGTAGACATATCCCTGCAGGATGAGAGTCAATCTCCCTGGCAGGCTGGCAGCACTGAAAATACCTGCCCCCAGAAAGATTTACAGTAAAGGTTATTAATGCCAATCAAATGAAATGGTGGACTCGTTTATAATGTCCATAAGCTATTTGGTGCCATTATATATTGAGTGTATACTCTATGTCACGGCCTGGCCATAGAGATGTTTTTATTCTCTATTTTGGTTAGGCCAAGGTGTGATTAGGGTGGGCATTCTAGTTTCTTTATTTCTATGTTGGTGTGGTTCCCAATCAGAGGCAGCTGTCTATCATTGTCTCTGATTGGGGATCATATATAAGTTGTCCTTTTTCGTTTGGGTGTTGTGGGTGGTTGTTTTCTGTTTAGTGTCTGCACCTGACAGGACTGTTTCGGTTTTCCATCTTAGTTATTTTGTTCATGTGTTTTGAGTATTCCATTTATCATGAACACTTACCACACTGCGTTTTGGTCCACTCCTTCATACGACTATCGCTACAGAACTACCCACCTAAAAAGGACCAAGCAGCGTGGTCAAGAGGAGCAGAGATCCTGGGCCCGGGAGAAAAGAGAGTGGAGGACATCATGGACCTGGGAGGAGGTTATGGCAGGGGACAAGACCCTGCCATGGAAACAGGTGGAAACAGCGAAAGAGGAACGGCAACGATACGAGGGGACACAGCTAGCACGGAAACCCGAGAGGCAGCTCCAAAAATATTTTTTGGGGGGGCACACGAGGAGAGTGGCAGAGTCAGTGTGACTGGTCAGGCACCGTGTTATGCAGTGATGCGCACGGTGTCTCCAGTGCCCATTCATTGCCCGGTGAGCTCTATTACAGCTCCCCGCATTGGCCGGGCTAGAATGGGCATCCAGCCAGGACGGATGGTGCTGGCTCAAAGCTCCTGGTCTCCTTGGACCAAGATATCCTGCGCCAGCTCTGCGCAATGTGTCTCCGGTGCATCTGCACAGCCCAGTGCGACCTGTGCCAGAGCCCCGCATTTGCAGGGCAAAAATAACCATCCATCCAGGATGGGTTGTGCCAGCTCTACCCTTTAGACCTCCAGTGCGCCTCAACAGTCCAGTACGTCCTTTGCCTCCTCCCTGCACTCGCCCTGAGGTGAGTGTCATCATCCAGGTGCCACCTGTACCGGTCCCACGCATCAGGCCTCCAGTGCGCCTCCACAGGACTGTGCGCCGCCACAGTCCAGGGGATCATATATAAGTTGTCCTTTTTCGTTTGGGTTTTGTGGGTAGTTGTTTTCTGTTTAGTGTCTGCACCTGACAGGATTGTTTCGGTTTCCCCTCCATGTTATTTTGTTCTTGTGTTTTGAGTATTAAATTTATCATGAACACTTACCACGCTTCGGTTGGGTCCACTCCTTCATACGACTATCGTTACACTATAATCACAGTGATATATTGATATCATCTGTTCTAGATTGATCTCATAGCCTGGTGCACTAAATAGCCCTTGTCCAAAGAGCACTGTCTGGGGTGCTTTGATTTGCGCTGGTCTCTCTCTCTCAAATATGTCTTCTGATACCAGCGACTACTGTGTATGCATCAGTGGAAGCTGCTGAAGGGAGGAGGGCTCATAATAATGTCTGGAACGGAGCGAATGGTATAGCATCAAAAACATGGAAGCTGTCTTTGATGTATTGGATACCGTTCCACTAATTCCCATCCAGTCATTACCAGGAGCTCATCCTCCCCAATAAGGTGCCACCAGCCTCCTGTGGTGTGCTTCCCAGCAAATGGAGGGTGTGGTGATGTTTCAGATCATCTGACTGTGCAGTTTGACAGAGATGCAGCTGCCCCGTCTATGTGGTTGTAGCACGTGTATTGTCTATGTGTCTTACAGAAATGTAGAGAAGCAAAAAAGAACTGTGGATATATAGTTGACTTTACTGAGAACTTCTGAATATGATGACCTACTCTGCCTTACATGTAGTCTCTGGCAACAAAGAAAAGTCCATGAAGGAGAGAGAGAATTACTTTGAGAGTACTGTACTTTTGTAAGCTTTTAATCCACAGCAGAGCAGATAATTGCCAATACATATTTACACACACACAGGGCCTCTGAAATGCTGGGCTCAATGAGAATGAATCAGTGGCTTAGTCTGGCAGCTCATTTCATACAGTATGTACAGTAGGCTACAGTTCAAAGTAAGTTCAGGATGAAGCTACTTTATACTAAGATACACAAAGACAATGATATTAGATTAAGACTGGGACTCAGAGAAAGGGTAAGATGTTGTTTGAGTGAATTACCAAAGTTCTTATTGGATGCACTGCAAAACAGATTTAGGTTTTTCATAAGAGGACATACATATATATAATCACTAATCCAATGCCAGTGCAGGATGAAGTTAAGATACTTTTTTAACTCAGACTGCAAGGCCTTGCATTTCTATGGCCATAAGAGTGTCTGTAAAAGTGGAGATGGGACTGAATGGATCACCTATCAATCAGCTATGCCTGAGCTGGCTGGCGAGTGCCTTGTCTTTCATACTGTCATCCCCCTCTCCACTCATCCTCTGTTCGATCTGCCCTTTTCCCTCCACTGCCCTGGCATTCCCCCTTTCCTCACAGTGCTCCACTGCCGCCGCCCTGGGCTGTGTTTTTACTCCGGACCAGTGGGCGGGCGGCCAGGCGGCCAGTCAGCTATGCAAAGAGACTGTGTACAGAGAGACTGTCTTCATCCATCTGTGAAATCACCACCAGCGGCTGACAACCAGGTCATGTGGATACAGTGCGGGTCAATAGATAGTTTCAATACAGAAACTCTGCTACCCGCAACCCTCAGGGAAGTACTGCATCAAATGATCTGGTTTCAATACAGAAACTCTGCTGCCCTGCTACCCGCAACCCTCAGGGAAGTACTGCATCATATGATCTGTTGGCTGAGCCACTATCAGCACCGACCTGTACCCTACCTGCCCTATGCTCTCTCCTGGCCCCACTCAGTCTGAATTTGTCCTGCTTGGTGACCTAAACTGGGACATGCTTTAACCACTTGATCAAGTCTTAAAACAATGGGACTCCCTAAAGCTCTCTCAGATTATTACCAATCCCACAAGGTATGACTCCAAACACCCAGAAAATGCTACGCTCCTTGATGTTATCCTCAAATAGTCCTGATAGGAATCCGTCTGGTGTTTTCTGTAATGACCTTAATGATCACTGTTTTACGGCCTGCGTTCGTAATGGCTGCTCAGCTAAACCTGTCCTGATTTGTCATAGACGCTTGCTGAAAAACTTTAATGAGCAAGCCTTCCTTCATGACCGAGCTTCTGTAAATTGGTATAGAATAAGCTTGATCCCCTCTGTTGAAGATGCTTGGACCTTCTTTTTTTAAAGATCTTTTCAGTGATATTGTTAACAAGTACGCCCCCATAAATAAATGAAAAACAAGTTCGGGCCCTGGTTCGACCGTGATCTGGCAGAGTTACTCCACCTCAAGGACACCATTTGGTGAAAAGCTCGGCACACAAATCCTGTCATTCAGGCAAATAAGAAATAAGTGCATTTAGGCTATCCGGAAGGCCAAAGTTAGTTATTCAAGGAGCAGTTCTCTCTCTATGGGTCTAACCCCAAGAAGTCCTGGAAAATGGTGAAAGATCTGGAGAATAAACCCTCCTCACAGCTACCCATGTCCCTTAATGTTGATTATGTGGTTGTTATTGGCAAGATGTACATGGCTGAGTTTTATAATCACCACTTGATGAAGTCAAGATTCATATTTGACTCAGCCATGCCTCCTTGCCCATCCAACACTTCATCATCTCCCACCCCTTCTAATGCGACTAGGCCTGATGCTCCTTCCTCCTTTTTCACCGCTCTGCCACACAGTTTCTCCCTACAGTCGGTCACTGAGTCTGAGGTGCTAAAGGAGTTCCTTAAACTTGACCCCAAAAGAACATCTGGGTCAGATGGTTTAGATCCTTTCTTCTTTAAGGTTGCTGCCCCTATTACTCGCTGAGCCTATCTCTGACCTTTTTAACCTCTCTCCTCTCTGGGGAGATTTCCATTGCTTGGAAGGCAGCCACGTACATCCTTTATTTAAATGGAGAGATCAGGTTGATCCTAACTGTTATTATAGGCCAATTTCTATCTTGCCCTGTTTATCAAAAGTGTTATAAAAACGTGTCAGTAATCAACTAACTGGCGTTCTTGATGTCTAGTGTTCTCTCTGGTATGCAAACCAGTTTCTGCTCACGTTATTGTTGTCACTGCAACCTTAAAGGTCATAAATTATGTCACTATTGCCCTTGATTCTAAGCAATGTTGTGCTGCTATTTTATTGATTTGTCCAATGCTTTTGATACGATAGACCTTTCCATTCTTGTTGGTCGGCTAGAGTATTGGTGTCTCTGAGGGGTCTTTGGCCTGGTTTGCTAACTACCTCTCTCAAAGAGTGCAGTGTGTAAATTCAGAACATCTGCTGCCACAGCCACTGCCTGTCACCAAGGGTGTACCTCGATCCTAGACCCCATACTCTTTCCAATTTACGTCAACAACATAGCTCAGGTAGTAGGAAGCACTCTCATCCATTTATATGCAGATAATAGTCTTATACTCAGCTGGCCCCTCCCTGGATTTTGTGTTAAAAGCTCTATAACAAAGCTTTCTTAGTTTCAAACAAGCTTCTCTGCCCTTATCTCTGACCTTGTTCACTCCAAAACAAATCAACAGATGACACCATCTCTATTACACTTGACACTGCCCTTTCCCACCTGGACAAAAGAAGCACCTATGTGAGAATGTTGTTCATTGACTACAGCTCTCATGCATGTTTCAGTGTTATTTGCCTCGAAGCGAGCATAAAGTATTTAACTCGTCCAGTAGGCTCGTGTTACTGGGCAGCTCTCGGCTGTGCTTCCCTTTGTAGTCTGTAATGGTTTGCAGGCCCTGCCACATCCGACGAGCGTCAGAGCCGGTGTAGTACAATTCAATCTAAGTCCTGAATTGATGCTTTGAATGTTTGATGTTTCGTCGGAGGGCATAGTGGGATTTCTTATAAGCTTCTGGGTTTAGAGTCCCACTCCTTGAAAGCAGCAGCTCTAGCCTTTAGGTCAGTGTGGATGTTGCCTGTAATCCATGGCTTCTGGTTGGGGTATGTATTAGAGGTCGGCCGATTAATCGGAATGGCCGATTAATTAGGGCCGATTTTCAGGTTTTCATAACAATCGGAAATCTGTATTTTTGAACACCGATTTGGCTGATGTTTTTTATTATTTTTTATTTTTTTTAAACCTATATTTAATCTTTATTTAACTAGGCAAGTCAGTTAAGAACACATTCTTAATTTCAATGACGGCCTAGGAACAGTGGGTTAACTGCCTTGTTCAGGGGCAGAATGACAGATTTTCACCTTGTCAGCTCGGGGGATCCAATCTTGCAACCTTACAGTTAACTAGTCCAATGCAATAAACACCTGCCTCTCTCTCCAAATTGGACATGTTTCATTATTTATTTGAGGCTAAATTGATTTTATTGATGTATTATATTAAGTTAAAATAAGTGTATTGTCGTAAATTCAGTATTGTCGTAATTGTCATTATTACAAATACATAAAATAAAAGTCGTCAGATTAATCGGTATAGGCTTTTTTGGTCCTCCAAATAATCGGTGTCAGAGTTGAAAAATCTTAGCATCTGCTTCATCTGACCATTTTTGTATTGATCTAGTCACTGGTGCTTGTATGCAGGAATCAGGATGATAGAATTATGGTCAGATTTGCCAAATGGAGGGTGAGGGAGAGCTTTGTATGGTCCAGAGTTTTTTTCCCTCTGGTTGCACATTTAACATGCTGATAGAAATTTGGTCAGACTGATTTAAGTTTATGTTCCCTGCATTAAAGTCCCCGGCCACTAGGAGTGCCGCCTCTGGGTGAGCGTTTTCCTGTTTGCTTATGGTGGAATACAGCTCATTGAGTGCGGTCTTAGTGCCAGCATCAGTCTGTGGTGTAGACAGCTATGAAAAATACAGATAAATTCTCTAGGTAGATAGTGTGCTCTAGGTAGACAGCTTATCATGAGATACTCTACCTCGGGCGAGCAAAACCTTGAGACTTCCTTAAATATTGTGCACCAGCTGTTATTTACAAAAATACATACAGTAGTTTGCCGCCCCTTGTCTTACCAGACGCAGCTGTTCTATCCTGCCGATACAGTGTATGACCAGCCAGCTGTATGTTGATAATGTCATCATTCAGCCATGATAAAATATTACAGTTTTGAATGTCCCTACTGATAGTTTAATCTTCTGTGTAGGTTATTGATTTTATTTTCCAAAGATTGCACGTTTGCTAGCACAATGGAAGGCAGTGGGGGTTTATTCAATTGCCTAGGAATTCTCAGAAGTCAGTCCGCCCTCCAGCCCCTTTTTCTCCCCCTTCTCTTCACGCAAATGACAGGGATCTGGGCCTGTTCCCGGGAAAGCAGTATGTCATTCATGTCGGGCTCATTAAAGGAAGAAAAGGATTCTGCCAGTTTGTGGTGAGTAATCTCAGTTCTGATGTCCATCGCGACGTCCCCCAAAGGTTAGCTCTCTAGCCCTCGCTATCTCCCTACTTGCTATTCGGCCTGCTAACGGCTAGCTTGTCTAGCCCGGGCCTACGAACTGTTAGCTTGTTAGCACAGGCCTGCTAACCATCTGACTCACCTCATCCCAAACACTTCTGAACCCATTTACTTTCTATCTCTCTTTGATTTTTATTTGTTTATACCTTCTGGAAACCTGCCTCACCCACTGTGATACGGATTCGCTATCACTTTTAATTTTGATTTATTTTTATGACACACTCAAGAACCTCCAGACGCTAACCAGCTAACTAGCTACAAGCTATTTAGTCATTGTTAGTTTAAAAAAAAAAAAAAAAAAACCTGGATAACACTCGCCAGCCCAGCTTCCCTGCCCATCCACCGCTGCCCCCTGGACACTGATTTCTTGGCTACATAGCTGACGCACGCTGGACTGTCCATTAATCACGGTACCCCATTCTGCTTGTTTGTTTATCTGCCGGCCCAGTTGCCTAGTCAACGCCATTTTACCTGCTGTTTGTTGTGCTAGCTGATTAGCCTCGCCTACTGTTTTTAGCTAGCTTTCCCAATTCAACACCTGTGATTACTGTATGCCTCGCTGTATGTCTCTCCCAAATGTCAATATGCCTTGTATACTGTTGTTCAGGTTAGTTATCATTGTTTTAGTTCACAATGGAGCCCCTAGATCCACTCTGCATACCCCTGTTACCTCCTTTGTCCCACCCCCACACATGCGGTGACCTCACCCATTACAACCAGCATGTCCAGAGATACAACCTCTCTCATCATCACCCAGTGCCTGGGCTTACCTCCGCTGTACCCGCACCCCACCATACCCCTGTCTGCGCATTATGCCCTGAATATATTCTACCATGCCCAGAAACCTGCTCCTCTTATCCTCTGCCCCCAACGCTCTAGGCGACCAGTTTTGATAGCCTTTAGCCGCACCCTCATACTACTCCTTCTCTGTTCCGCGGGTGATGTGGAGGTAAACCCAGGCCCTGCATGCCCCCAGGTACCCTCATTTGTTGACTTCTGTGATCGAAAAAGTCTTGGTTTTATGCATGTCAACATCAGAAGCCTCCTCCCTAAGTTTGTTTTACTCACTGCTTTAGCACACTCTGCTAACCCTGATGTCCTTGCCGTGTCTGAATCCTGGCTCAGGAAGGCCACCAAAAATTCAGAGATTTCCATACCCAACTATAACATCTTCCGTCAAGATAGAACTGCCAAAGGGGGCGGAGTCGCAGTCTACTGCAGAGATAGCCTGCAAAGTAATGTCATACTTTCCAGGTCCATACCCAAACAGTTTGAACTACTAATTTTGAAAATTACTCTCTCCAGAAACAAGTCTATCACTGTTGCCGCCTGCTACCGACCCCCGTCAGCTCCCAGCTGCGCCCTGGACACCATTTGTGAATTGATCGCCCCCATCTAGCTTCAGAGTTTGTTCTGTTAGGTGACCTAAACTGGGATATGCTTAACACCCCGGCAGTCCTACAATCTAAGCTAGATGCCCTCAATCTCACTCAAATCATCAAGGAACCCACCAGGTACAACCCTAACTCTGTAAACAAGGGCACCCTCATAGACGTCATCCTGACCAACTGGCCCTCCAAATATACCTCCGCTGTCTTCAACCAGGATCTCAGCGATCACTGCCTCATCGCCTGTATCCGCCATGGAGCCGCAGTCAAACGACCACCCTCATCACTGTCAAACGCTCCCTAAAACACTTCTGTGAGCAGGCCTTTCTAATCGACCTGGCCCGTGTATCCTGGAAGGACATTGACCTCATCCCGTCAGTTGAGGATGCCTGGTCATTCTTTAAAAGTAACTTCCTCACCATTTTAGATAAGCATGCTCCGTTCAAAAAATGCAGAACCAAGAACAGATACAGCCCTTGGTTCACTCCA
Source organism: Oncorhynchus keta (assembly GCF_023373465.1). Classification (NCBI taxonomy): domain Eukaryota; kingdom Metazoa; phylum Chordata; class Actinopteri; order Salmoniformes; family Salmonidae; genus Oncorhynchus; species Oncorhynchus keta. The sequence goes on along the minus strand of NC_068446.1, from coordinate 33,869,396 downwards.
GACCTGACTGCCCTCGACCAGCACAAAAACATCCTGTGGCGGACTGCAATAGCATCGAATAGCCCCCGTGATATGCAACTGTTCAGGGAAGTCAGGAACCAATACACGCAGTCAGTCAGGAAAGCTAAGGCCAGCTTCTTCAGGCAGAAGTTTGCATCCTGTAGCTCCAACTCCAAAAAGTTCTGGGACACTGTGAAGTCCATGGAGAACAAGAGCACCTCCTCCCAGCTGCCCACTGCACTGAGGCTAGGAAACACGGTCTCCACCGATAAATCCATGATTATCGAAAACTTCAATAAGCACTTCTCAACGGCTGGCCATGCCTTCCGCCTGGCTACTCCAACCTCGGCCAACAGCTCCGCCCCCCGTAGTTCCTCACCCAAGCCTCTCCAGGTTCTCCTTTACCCAAATCCAGATAGCAGATGTTCTGAAAGAGCTGCAAAACCTTGACCCGTACAAATCAGCTGGGCTTGACAATCTGGACCCGCTATTTCTGAAACTATCTGCCGCCATTGTCGCAACCCCTATTACCAGCCTGTTCAACCTCTCTTTCATATCGTCTGAGATCCCCAAGGATTGAAAGCTGCCGCAGTCATCCCCCTCTTCAAAGGGGGAGACACCCTGGACCCAAACTGCTATAGACCTATATCCATCCTGCCCTGCCTATCTAAGGTCTTCGAAAGCCAAGTCAACAAACAGGTCACTGACCATCTCGAATCCCACCGTACCTTCTCCGCTGTGCAATCTGGTTTCCGAGCCGGTCACGGGTGCACCTCAGCCACACTCAAGGTACTAAATGATATCATAACCGCCATCGATAAAAGACAGTACTGTGCAGCCGTCTTCATCGACCTCGCCAAGGCTTTCGACTCTGTCAATCACCAAATTCTTATCGGCAGACTCAACAGCCTCGGTTTTTCGGATGACTGCCTTGCCTGGTTCACCAATTACTTTGCAGACAGAGTTCAGTGTGTCAAATCGGAGGGCATGCTGTCCGGTCCTCTGGCAGTCTCTATGGGGGTGCCACAGGGTTCAATTCTCGGGCCGACTCTTTTCTCTGTATATATCAATGATGTTGCTCTTGCTGCGGGCGATTCCCTGATCCACCTCTACGCAGACGACACCATTCTATATACTTTCGGCCCGTCATTGGACACTGTGCTATCCAACCTCCAAACGAGCTTCAATGCCATACAGCACTCCTTCCGTGGCCTCCAACTGCTCTTAAACGCGAGTAAAACCAAATGCATGCTTTTCAACCGATCGCTGCCTGCACCCGCATGCCCGACTAGCATCACCACCCTGGATGGTTCAAACCTTGAATATGTGGACATCTATAAGTACCTAGGTGTCTGGCTAGACTGCAAACTCTCCTTCCAGACTCACATCAAACATCTCCAATCAAAAATCAAATCCAGAGTCGGCTTTCTATTCCGCAACAAAGCCTCCTTCACCCACGCTGCCAAGCTTACCCTAGTAAAACTGACTATCCTACCGATCCTCGACTTCGGCGATGTCATCTACAAAATGGCTTCCAACACTCTACTCAGCAAACTGGATGCAGTCTATCACAGTGCCATCCGTTTTGTCACTAAAGCACCTTATACCACCCACCACTGCGACTTGTATGCTCTAGTCGGCTGGCCCTCACTACATATTCGTCGCCAGACCCACTGGCTCCAGGTCATCTACAAGTCCATGCTAGGTAAAGCTCCGCCTTATCTCAGTTCACTGGTCACGATGGCAACACCCATCCGTAGCACGCGCTCCAGCAGGTGTATCTCACTGATCATCCCTAAAGCCAACACCTCATTTGGCCGCCTTTCGTTCCAGTACTCTGCTGCCTGTGACTGGAACGAATTGCAAAAATCGCTGAAGTTGGAGACTTTTATCTCCCTCACCAACTTCAAACATCAGCTATCCGAGCAGCTAACCGATCGCTGCAGCTGTACATAGTCTATTGGTAAATAGCTCACCCTTTTTCACCTACCTCATTCCCATACTGTTTTTATACTGTTTTTATTTATTTACTTTTCTGCTCTTTTGCACACCAATATCTCTACCTGTACATGCCCATCTGATCATTTATCACTCCAGTGTTAATCTGCAAAATTGTATTATTCGCCTACCTCCTCATGCCTTTTGCACACATTGTATATAGACTGCCCATTTTTTTTTCTACTGTGTTATTGACTTGCTAATTGTTTACTCCATGTGTAACTCTGTGTTGTCTGTTCACACTGCTATGCTTTATCTTGGCCAGGTCGCAGTTGCAAATGAGAACTTGTTCTCAACTAGCCTACCTGGTTAAATAAAGGTGAAATAAAAAAAGAAGTTATATTCGGTCATAAGAGACATTAGCAGCAACATTATGTACAAAATAAGAAAGAAAAAAAAGTGACAAACAACGTAAAGAAAATAACAAAAAAACACAACTGGTTAGGAACAAGTAAGTAACATACCGAGCCCACAAAGACGGACCGAATTACAATAAACAATCACTCACAAACACAACATGGGGAACAGAGGGTTAAATAATAAACAAGTAATTGGTTGAGTGAAGCCAGGTGTGATAAGACAAAGACAGAACAAATGGAAAATGAAATGTGGATCGGCGGTGGCTAGAAAGCCGGTGACGTCGACCGCCAAACGCCGCCCGAACAAGGAGAGGGACCGACTTTGGCGGAAGTCGTGACAATAACAAAATATCATAATAAAGATAAGTGTTCTCTACCTTGCACAAATAGTCATTTCAATTTTAGGAATTCATTATTTTAGTATTTTATTGCATTTTCTGATGAAATTCACATTACCTCAACGTGTCCAGCTCTGTCTGAATGTATGTTATGTTGTAATTTATACAGAGTCAAATGAAAAGATTCAGAAAAAAATAAATGGATGTTCTCGATTAACTGAATATTCATGTATAATAATAATGAAAAAATTGTGGAAAATGAAGTGTGCATGACTGATGTCTGCAACATTTTTGAAGGACTGTTTACACACACACAGAGAATTTTTAACAAAGTTTGACTTTGAATGAAGCAACACATCTGCCAGTACCTTCAAGATGGCTACCAGGTAAGCCGATCTCTTTATATTTCTCCAGATAAACATTCTCTTGTCAGACTGCAAACACAACCGTATTGATTATCATTACCGATACAAGTAGGTTTCCACATTTAGAAAAAAGTTAGATTTCAAATTGTCTATGAAAATATGCTTCATTAATGTCGAATTATGTACATTGAGTACACATTTGCTTAGTCATCATGTCTTCTTTGAAGTCGGAAGTTTACATTTACATTTAAGTCATTTAGCAGACGCTCTTATCCAGAGCGACTTACAAATTAACATAGACCGTAGCCAAACATATTTAAGCTCAGTTTTTCACAATTCCTGACATTTAATCCTTGTAAAAAATGATTTGTCTTAGGTCAGATAGGGTCACCACTTTATTTTAAGAATGTGAAATGTCAGAATAATAATACAGAGAATGATTTATTTATACCTTCAAACTCAGTGCCTCTTTGCTTGACATCATGAGTAAATCAAAACATGAATCAATGATTGTGCCAATATTATCTAATTTATTTTCTACATCATTGTATAATGTTTAACCATACCTCAGTCTTAGTATACTTATTGTTATTATATTATTCTCAATCTGTGAAATTGACATTTTCAGTGTACAGAAATAGGAGCTATGTTACCTAAAGTAATCCACAGGGAAAACCTTGTTAACAAGTCTTGCTATTGTAGCTGTGAATAAGGACACATCAAGGTTCATTTAAACGGTGCAATTGGGTAATCAGAAAACAATTGCCCCAAGGTCCCCCAACTCTGACAGGTTTAAATTGTGTACCCTTGGTACTAGGCAGTTTAAAATGGCTTACAGTCAATACATCTTCACAGATATATCTGGACATGATATCATATTTCATAAACCCCTATCAATGCTGTGCCTCTATACAAAGCATCAGCTGCTCTTCGACATTGATGGAGATAGAGGGGCTTTCTCAGTCTGTCCCTGCTCTAACACCCCCCTGCTATTTATGCAAGTTCTCTTCTCTCCTCTCCGCAGCTCCCTTCATCAGCACCAGCCACAGAGGGCCCGCTTCTCACAGCCGTTCAAAGCCTGGCTAATTACACTATACAAGTAGAGCCTCGGCACTAAGCAGGGGTTCACTTTGAGACACCCCTCCCCTCAGAACACTACAGCATTTCCCTCCCTCAGGCCCTTCAAAATACAGTCACACAATTATCACTTGCAGAAGAATATAGACACACAGTTACTCAAGCAAATAAAGTTTATTTTGTGTTGTGTAGCCGTTTGGTCTATACCAGGCAAGGGGATTTAAGACGGGTTAACACTAGGATGGTACAGTATGATCTATCGTATCTCATCCAAGGGGCCTGACTATCACAAGCAGACATACTCCTCTTAGACAAATCAGGAGTCAGAGATAAGCCTGTCCATGAGACACATGCAATTAAAAGAGGAAGAGAAGGAAGACTAGATAATTGCATTCACTTTCAGAAAGGGTTTTGCAACACTAGAGAGCATCTTTACATACAACAGCTAAGTACAAGTTCTAAACCAGAACACTTGATCGTAATAGAGCTTGTTCAGTACTTGGCCATTAGAGTGAAAAACACAAAACTCTAGCAAAATATAGATCTGTAGGTGAGACCAGGTACAGTATAGAAGCCTACCTGCCGTAGAGGTCATCTGGGTAGCTGTCATACTCCAAGTCATAGTCAGATCTGAGGAGAGAGAGAGATGGGCTAAGAGAGAGGGAAAGAGCCATCATCGACAGTGGGTTTTGTCCAACATGTCTCTGGACGTACTCACTGCCACAGTCATACTCTGGACCTAGTTTTGTCCCATGGAATAAATATTGTGGATCTTAATGTTTTTCCTCATAAACCTGGACTATCGGACCACCATTTTATTATTTTTATTTTTTTATTTTACCTTTATTTAACCAGGCAAGTCGGTTAAGAACAAATTCTTATTTTCAATGACGGCCTGGGAACAGTGGGTTAACTGCCTGTTCAGGGGCAGAACGACAGATTTGTACCTTGTCAGCTCGGGGGTTTGAACTCACAACCTTCCGGTTACTAGTCCAACGCTCTAACCACTAGGCTACCCTGCCGCCCCTTATTATGTTTGCAATCGCAACAATAATCTGCTCAGACCCCAACCAAGGATCATCAAAAGCTGTGCTATAAATTCTCTGACAACCCAAAGATTCCTAGACGCCCTTCCAGACTCCCTACACCTACCCAAGGACGTCAGAGTACAAAAATCGGTTAATCACCTAACTGAGGAACTAAGTGTAACCTTGCGTAATACCCTAGATGCAGTCGCACCCCTAAAAACAAAAAAACATTTGTCATAAGAAATTAGCTCTCTGGTATACTGAAAATACCAGAGCCCTGAAGCATACTTCCAGAAAATTGGAATGGAAATGGCGCTACACTAAACTGAATATCTTCCGACTGGCTTGGAAAGACAGTGCCATGCAGCATCGAAGAGCGCTCGCTGCTGCTCGATCATCCTATTTTTCCAACTTAATTGAGGGGAATAAGAACAATCTAAAATATATTTTTGATACTGTCGCAAAGCTAACTAAAAATCAGCATTCCCAAGGAAGGATGGCTTTCACTTCAGCAGCGATAAATTCATGAACTTCTTTGACGAAAAGATCATGATCATTAGAAAGAAAATTACGGACTCCTCTTTAAATCTGCGTATTTCTCCAAAGCTCAATTGTCCTGAGTCTGCACAACACTGCCAGAACCTAGGATCAAGGGAGACACCCAAGTTTTTTAATACTATATCTCTTGACACATTGATGAAAATAGTCTTGGTCTCTAAACCTTCAAGCTGTATACTGGACCCTATTCCAACTAAACTACTGAAAGAGCTGCTTCCTGTGCTTGGCCCTCCTGGGTTGAACATAATAAATGGCTCCCTATCCACTGGATGTGTACCAAACTCACTAAAAGTGGCAGTAATAAAGCCTCTCTTGAAAAAGCCCAACCTTGACCCAGAAAATATTAAAAAACTATCGGCCTATATCGAATCTCCCATTACTCTCAAACATTTTAGAAAAAGCTGTTGCGCTGCAACTCACTGCCTTCTTGAAGACAAACAATTCTTTCTCTCTCTCTCTCTCTCTTTCTCTTTCTCTTTCTCTTTCTTTCTCTCTCTTTCTTATCTCAGGGACCTGAGCCCTAGGACCATGCCTCAGGACTACCTGGCCTGATGACTCCTTGCTGTCCCCAGTCCACCTGGTCATGCTGTTGCTCCAGTTTCAACTGTTCTGCCTGAGGCTATGGAACCCTGACCTGTTCACCACTGAACGTGCTACCTGTCCCGGAACTGCTGTTTTCGACCCTCTCTCTACTGCACCTGCTGTCTCTAACTCTTGAATGATCGGCTATAAAAAGCCAACTGACATTTACTCCTGAGGTGCTGACCTGTTGCACCCTCTACAACCACTGTGATTATTATTATCTGACCCTGCAGGTCATGTTTGAACATTTTGGCCATGTTCTTTTATAATCTCCACCCGGCACAGCCAGAAGAGAACTGGCCACCCCTCATAGCCTGGTTCCTCTCTAGGTTTCTTCCTAGGTTCTGGCCATTCTAGGGAGTTTTTCCCAGCCACTGTGCTTCTATGTCTGCATACCTTGCTGGTTGACGTTTTAGGATGAGTTTCTGTACAGCACTTTGTGACATCGGCTGATGGAAAAAGGGCTTTATAAATATGTTGGATTGATTGATTGAATAGAACAGCTTTCAGAGGACAGGAGACAGAGGGGTATATGATGGGTGTTAGACGGGGAAGGATATAACATGGGTCAATGGGGACGGATTGGTGGCTTGTCCATGGAGTAGACAGGTACAGACACTTACAGCTGTGATATGTTTTAACATCCTCAGAACCTTGGCTTGCCCTGTTGAATCTCTGTCACTCAGGTATACCCAGCACTCTCTGAGTATCTCATCTCTTCCTCTTTTTCTCTGTTTCTCTCTTTGTCCTTCACACTCATCAGGGAAGTGAACTGTGCTCCCCTCTAAGAGCTTACCTGTCCATTATCACAGATTTGGTTGAATGGTTTTTAAAATCACAGGGGCTATACTGTAGCTGTCTGGTCAAGTAACAGTCTCTGTGTTCAACCTGGGCGGTCAAGCAGAGAGGGAGGGGAAACGGTCATGCTGTCAGGGTGCGTTCCTCTGTCAGACGAGAGACAGCATTTCAGACATTAAAGAAAATAATAGGGTTACAATTCCAGCACATTTCCATTACACTGTTGACTATTGATATACGTAATGGTTTCAGGGCTCCCCCTGCATCACAGATATGTGATCAAATCTAAACACGACAACTATCAACTCCATCCTCGGCTCAGCCTCTGACTCTCTCAGTGAAGTGCATACTACACACTGACATACACACTCAGTGGCTTGCTGCGGGAACACAAACAGTCCTGTTGTTGATGTTAATGTTAACCAACACAGCCATCCATCACAATAAGGAGTAAACCCAACACACTGTCTCAGACACTCTGAAATGTGCAGAGAAATGAAGAGCCACTTACTGGGCCAAGCTGTGAAGAGAGAGAGAGAGAGATATGAAGACTAGAGTGAGAGCGGGAGAGATGAAGACTAGAGAGAGAGATGAAGACTGGAGAGAGAGAGAGAAAGATGAAGACTGGAGAGAGAGAGATGAAGACTAGAGAGAGAGAGAGAGAGATGAAGACTAGCGAAAGAGAGCGAGATGAAGACTAAAGAAATAGAGATGAAGACTAGAGAGAGAGAAAAGATGAATAGAGAGAAATGAAGACTAGAGAGAGAGTGAAAAATGAATAGAGAGAGAGAAAGATGAAGACGAGAGAAAGATGAAGACTAGAGAGAGACATTCCATAACAAATCCATAAACTACAGAGAGATGAACCGAGAGAAGAGTCCCCTAAGTAAGCTGGTCATGGGGCTTTGTTCACAAACACAAACAGACCCCACAGAGTCCCGGGACAGAAACACAATTAGACCCAACCAAATCATGGGGAAACAAAAAGATAATTATTTGACACATTGGAAAGCTTAAACAAAAAAAAACTGAGCAAACTAGAATGCTATTTGGCCCTAAACAGAGAGTACACAGTTGAAGAATACCTGACCACTGTGAGTGATCTAAACTTAAGACTATGTACAGACTCAGTGAACATAGCCTTGCTATTGAGAGAGGCAGCCATAGCCTGTCTTCTCTCGGGAGCCAAGTCAGCCTATGTGTCCATTGCCCACAAAATGAGATGGAAACTGAGCTACACTTCCTAAACTCCTGCCAAATGTATGACCATATTAGAGACACATACTTCCCACAGATCACATAGACCTACAAAGAATTTTAAAACAAATCACAAACATTGATAAACTCTCATATCTGTTAGGCGAAATACCGCAGTGTGCAATAACAGCAGCAAGATATGTGGCCCGTTGCCATGAGAAAGGGGCAACCAGGGGAGCACAAACAACATTGAAAATACAACCTAGATTTATGTGTTAATTTATTTTCCCTTTCATACTTCAGACTTGAACATTACATAGCCAATAACATAACATTTTCTTAAAAGGTTTGGTATTAATCAGCATCTAACTGTATTATTGACTTTGGCCACGGCCAAGCTACTCACCGTGTACTACTGAGCGTTGTACAACAATGCAGTGAACCATTCATATTGATCTGTTTATAACCAAGCATTTAACTATGAGTATTGATCTGTCTGTGGACACGACAAAGCTCTCTGAGCTCAGCCCTTCTAAACATATTGGATGACTCTTTCATTACACATGGAGATGTTACCTCCTGCCTGCATTGTTGGAATGACATATTATATCAAAGATAATTCAACTGTATGTACTTGCCTCATAATGTCTTACTGTTCCCCATGTGTTTACTGTTTAATGGGCTGTTGAGTCCCACTGATCTATAACAGTGAAGAGTAACACTCCCACCATGTAATACATGGGATCATTAGCTATTTGTTGTTCCCATGTGGGGAATGCTGTGTTACCCAGAATTTCATATTATCAACGATAGGCTACCGGGGATAAAGGTCTTTACAGTGAGACATCCTTAGTATTTACAGAGGAATGTTTTCTGGGAGGCAAATCAATCTCTTTCTTTTTCTCTGGTTTTGATGAGTTGCAGAGCAGGAAGTCAAAGGAGATTGTAAATCTACACAATATATATATATATATATACACACAAAACAATCCTGTTTAGACTTAGTGCTCCATCCAGACAAATTTGTTGTCACGCCCTGACCTTAGAGAGCCTTTTTATGTCTCTATTTGGTTTGGTCAGGGTGTGATTTGGGGTGGGCATTCTATGTTTTGTTTTCTATGATTTTGTGATTCTATGTTTCTTTATTTCTATGTTTTGGCCGGGTATGGTTCTGGACAGCTGTCTATCGTTGTCTCTGATTGAGAATCATACTTAGGTAGCCCTTTTCCCCTCCTTTCGTTGTGGGTAGTAAACTTTGTTTATGTCACTTAGCCCTGTAAGCTTCACTGTTGTTTCTTTCGTTTGTTGTTTTGTTGGCGACATTTAAAATATAAAGAAAATGTACACTCACCACGCTGCACTTTAGTCCACTTCTTTTGACGGCTGTGACATTTGTCCTGTAGGTAAACTGTTTGAAGCTCAGATAGAGTACAAAAGTAACTCAGGCACGTGAACACAATGACAAAGCTAAACTGAGTGGTACAGTACAGAGGTAATCTCAGGGAAAAGTAAGGTGGTTTCGAAATACTGTAGAGATAAGCCATGGTGAGCAGTACATGTCCACATTGGCACACTTTGCCTGAAATAAGCCCACCGTTTTGGATCGGCTGCCCGTTACATTGTATCACAAAGACAATGTGGCTGCTATCATAAGTGACCCCAAACTTGTTTTTACACGCAATGTGCTTTAGCACTCGGCAGTCCCGTTCTGTGAGCTTGTGTGGCCTACCACTTTGCGGCTGAGCCGTTGTTGCACCTAGACGATTCCACATCACAATAACAACGCTCACAGTTGACTGGGGCAGCTCTATTAGGGCAGAAATTTGCCCAACTGACTTGTTGGAAAGGTGTCATCCTTTGACGGTACCATGTTGAAAGTCACTGAGCTCTTCAGTAAAGCCATGTCACTGCCAATGTTTGTCTATAGAGATTGCATGGCTGTGTGCTTGATTCTATACTCCGGTACGCAGTGGGTGTGGCTGAAATAGCCAAATCCACTCATTTGATGGGGTGTCCACATACTTTTTTTAATATATACTATATAGTGTATATGTTTACCAGAGAAATTTTAAAGTTTCTCATATGTCACATGCACTTTTCTGTCTTTTTTACAGACTTCACCATTGGCAGTGTACAATATCGTGTTTTTGTTGACCACACAACAGAACACTTAAACTGGAATGAAACTCTCAGTGTCAGTAAGTTCAGGGAACGAAACAGAAAATCAAAAAATAATTATATTTTTGGAGGAACGGAAACAGAACAGGGAACGAAGGGTTCTCTAGTGTTCCGAAACAGAACCGTTATTTTCAAATAGCCTGTGTTGTGCCGGTATGGGCTGGCCCATGTTGAGCTGGTGTGGTCTAGCCTGTGTTGGCCTGGTGTGGGCTTAGTGGGGTTCAAGCCGTGCCCACCTTGCCCACCGAATACCTACATGGGGTCATGTTTGCTGGGTATTTAGTGTACACAACATAGAGAGATAGAGAGAGATACAGTGCCTTGCGAAAGTATTGGGCCCCCTTGAACTTTGCGACCTTTTGCCACATTTCAGGCTTCAAACATAAAGATATAAAACTGTATTTTTTGTCAAGAATCAACAACAAGTGGGACACAACCATGAAGTGGAACGACATTTATTGGATATTTCAAACTTTTTTAACAAATCAAAAACTGAAAATTGGGCGTGCAAAATTATTCAGCCCCCTTAAGTTAATACTTTGTACTTTGTTTGCTGCGATTACAGCTGTAAGTCGCTTGGGGTATGTCTCTATCAGTTTTGCACATCGAGAGACTGAAATCTTTTCCCATTCCTCCTTGCAAAACAGCTCGAGCTCAGTGAGGTTGGATGCAGAGCATTTGTGAACAGCAGGTTTCAGTTATTTCCACAGATTCTCGATTGGATTCAGGTCTGGACTTTGACTTGGCCATTCTAACACCTGGATATGTTTATTTTTTAACCATTCCATTGTAGATTTTGCTTTATGTTTTGGATCATTGTCTTGTTGGAAGACAAATCTCCGTCCCAGTCTCAGGTCTTTTGCAACCTCCATCAGGTTTTCTTCCAGAATGGTCCTGTATTTGGCTCCATCCATCTTCCCATCAATTTTAACTATCTTCCCTGTCCCTGCTGAAGAAAAGGAGGCCCAAACCATGATGCTGCCACCACCATGTTTGACAGTGGGGATGGTGTGTTCAGGGTGTTGCTTTTACGCCAAACATAACGTTTTGCATTGTTGCCAAAAAGTTCAATTTTGGTTTCATCTGACCAGAGCACCTTCTTCCACATGTTTGGTGTGTCTCCCAGGTGGCTTGTGGCAAACTTTAAACTACACTTTTTATGGATATCTTTAAGAAATGGCTTTCTTCTTGCCACTCTTCCATAAAGGGCAGATTTGTGCAATATACGACTGATTGTTGTCCTATGGACAGAGTCTCCCACCTCATCTGTAGATCTCTGCAGTTCATCCAGAGTGATCATGGGCCTCTTGGCTGCATCTCTAATCAGTCTTCTCCTTGTATGAGCTGAAAGTTTAGAAGGACGGCCAGTTCTTGGTAGATTTGCAGTGGTCTGATACTCCTTCCATTTCAATATTATCGCTTGCACAGTGCTCCTTGGGATGTTTAAAGCTTGGGAAATCTTTTTGTATCCAAATCCGTCTTTAAACTTCTTCACAACAGTATCTCGGACCTGCCTGGTGTGTTCCTTGTTCTTCATGATGCTCTCTGCGCTTTTAACGGACCTCTGAGACTATCACAGTGCAGGTGCATTTATACGGAAACGTGATTACACACAGGTGGATTGTATTTATCATCATTAGTCATTTAGGTCAACATTGGATCATTCAAATATCCTCACTGAACTTCTGGAGAGAGTTTGCTGCACTGAAAGTAAAGGGCCTGAATAATTTTGCATGCCCAATTTTTCAGTTTTTGATTTGTTAAAAAAGTTTGAAATATCCAATAAATGTCGTTCCACTTCATGATTGTGTCCCACTTGTTGTTGATTCTTCACAAAAAAATACAGTTTTATATCTTTATGTTTGAAGCCTGAAATGTGGCAAAAGGTCGCAAAGTTCGAGGGGGCCGAATACTTTCGCAAGGCACTGAAAGTATGGCCCTGTGTTTACACAATCATGTGACATAGCAAGATTTGAGCTGACTTCCTGCCACTTCAGCTCCTCTCAAATCGAAGGGCTTCCCGGATTGAAGCAAAATTACAATACATACAGCGACGGACAGCCAGACAGACAGAGGCTCAAATGGAGGATTCCACCACCGTGCCTTAGACATGCCACCAAACCATACACAAAAGCTGAATCTGGAAATCCCAACAGACAAGCTGTGAGGTTAATTGGTGGTACTATGGTTATGTCAGTATTACAGGTCATGTTAATGATTTCAGCACCAATGTAGCGGTCCGGAAATTTTCTTTAGATTATCCTTGTTTTGTAGGAGCAAAAGGATCTTCAAATGCAGAACACCTGTATGGCATTATGTTCTGTTTACTGCTTTGTTATTTGTTTCCATCTTCTGTTTGTTCATTGCTGATAAAGCACACCTTACCATACTGAATGTACTATCTTTATGCAGAGACAGGGCATTTAAATGGTTGGGGTTTTCATTGCATAATTATTTAACTGTTATTTTTCCATTTAAAGGAAGTGCTGATTCAACTAACTCACATCTCAGCAAGAGGAACCAATGTGGGACAAAGACAATAACTGTCATGATCGCTGGCGTCATGGAAATGACCGGACCAAGGTGTAGCATGGTGAGCGTACATTGTTTTGATTGATAAATGTCGCCAACAAAACAAAGAACAAGGAAACGACCGTGAAGCTTACTTAGGCTATAATGCCCCTAACAAAGACAACTACCCACCATTACAAAAGGAAAAAAGGCTGCCTAAGTATGATTCCCAATCAGAGACAAAGATAGACATACCCGGCCGATTGAGAACCATACCCGGCCGAAACAAAGAAAATAGAGTTTCCCACCAGAGTCACACCCTGACCAACCAAACATAGAGAATAAAAAGATCTCTACGGTCAGGGCATGACAATAACAATGTTCTACGTTCTCTGCTCTCTGCTCTCTCTCTCTCCCTCACTATTTCTCTTTCTCAATCTCTCCTTTTCCCCCTCACCCTCTCTCTCTCCTCATCTCCTTCTCCCTATTGTGAACATTGCCACACAGATCAAGGTACTGTCAAACCTGAAACGCCAAACATACACTTTCATCATATGGAACCTTTCCACTGTTCAGCAATTAAAATCTCTCTTTAAACAAGTTTGGTTCTAGATGCTCTTAGGCCCTCAACCTGCTGTGAATTCCATGATGCTGTTTGAGTTTCAATACAGCCAAAACCTGCATCCCTGTTAAAAACAAACAAAATTACACACTCAAGGGTGTCATCCATCGATCACACACAGGAAGAAGGGAGAGGTGGTTCCACTCCAGTGAAACATTGTTCCCCCTGCTGCGGTCTTGGAAAATAGATTTGATCTCAATGAGGTTACCCAGATAAAAAAATGTTCAAAAAAGGAGCTCATGTGCTGCTCAACAGGACTCAGTCCTGAAATACTAGCCTCCCTCCACTGCTCAGTCGAAGGTGTAAAACATAGGGCGAGTTTATGGGTTAATAAGGCACAGCGTGATCAAAACAACAGTGGAGGGACTTTTACTCTAAAACATCCTATATATCCTCTGAGCTCGGTATTGTTTCTCCATCTCCACTGGGCTGCTCTTTAAAGACAGGCTCTAATTACTTTTATAGGGCTGGGGAGTTAGGCTGTAACTCAGATGAAGTGGATGTTGCACTTGATCTGAGTTAAAGCTAAAGGGCAGCTCTCTATAGCTTTGAAAGGCCAGTGGCATACACAGACCTCTCTGAATGGCTGCATAGTGAGCAATCTCTTTTCTTTTCTACCCATTATTGTAAATGTCCAATATGAAACGTGGAATGGCTGTCTATTGTAACAGCCTAGGTGTTTGCCTTGTCTGTATGCACGTTCTGCATCCAATGTTCTTTCGGAGAATAAAAGGAACCACACAGTATTGTTCTCCCAATAATTGGTGTTTTATAATGTCTCTTGTTCGAATCACCGAGCCGGCAAGGTGGAACAATCTGCCGTTCTGCCCTTGAGCAAGGCAGTTAACCCCAACAAGAACTGCTCCCCAGGTCCTGATGACCGGGATTTCGATTAAGGCAGCCCCCCCCCCACCTCACCTCTGACGGGCTAAGCACCTGGCCATGGATTAACAGAAGGTTAGTGTGTGTGCTGCTTGCTTAGCGAGTACCACTTCCTCCTGATTTGGCGAGTACCACTTCCTCGTGATTTGGCGAGTACCACTTCCTCGTGATTTGGCGAGTACCACTTCCTCGTGATTTGGCGAATACCACTTCCTCGTGATTTGGCGAATACCACTTCCTCGTGATTTGGCGAATACCACTTCCTCGTGATTTGGCGAATACCACTTCCTCGTGATTTGGCGAATACCACTTCCTCACACTGAGGCTCGAACCCTGGACAGGTGACCGCTCCTATACAGTACAGAACTTTTGATTGGTACTGTGTATGTTTTATATATATGTGTGTGTGTTTATGTTTTATTTATATATATATGCACACATATATTCATACACATATATACAGTTGAAGTCGGAAGGATACATACACTTAGGTTGGAGTCATTAAAACTTGTTTTTCAACCACTCCACAATTTCTTTAGTCGGTTAGGGCATCTACTTTCTGCATAACACAAGTAATTTTTCCAACAATTGTTTACAGACAAATTATTTCACTTAAAATTCACTCTATCACAATTCCAGTGGGTCAGAAGAAAACACACACTAAGTTGACTGTACCTTTAAACAGCTTGGAAAATTCCAGAAAATTATGTCATGGCTTTAGAAGCTTCTGATTGGTTATGGATGTATGGATAGGCTATGGGTGTATTTCAAGGCCTACCTTCAAACTCAACACCATGGGGAAATCAAAATAAATCTGCCAAGACCTCTGAAAATAAATTATAGACCTCCATAAGTTTTGTTCATCCTTGGGAGCAATTTTCAAAAGCCTAAAGGTACCACGTTCATCTGTACAAACAATAGTACGCAAGTATAAACACCATGGGACCGTCATACCGCTCAGGAAGGAGACGCATTCTGTCTCCTAGATATGAACGTACTTTGGTGCGAAAAGTGCAAATCAATCCCAGAACAACAACAGAGGACCTTGAGAAGATGCTGGGGGAAACAAGTACAAAGGTATCTAATATCCACAGTAAACGAGTCCTATATCGACATAACCTGAAAGGCCGCTCAGCAAGGAAGAAGCCACTTCCCCAAAACCGCCATGAAAAAGTCACACTAGGGTTTGAAACTACACATGGGGACAAAGATCGTATTTTTTGGAGAAATATCCTCTGGTCTGATGAAATAAAAACAGAACTGTTTGGCCATAATGACCATCATTATGTTTGGAGGAAAAAGGGGGAGGCTGGCAAACCAAAGAGCACCATCCCATCCGTGAAGCATGGGGGTGGCAGCATCATGTGCTTTGCTGCAGGAGGGACTGGTGCACTTCATAAAATAGAGGGAAACAGTTTGGCTATATTGAAGCAACATCTCAAGACATCAGTCAGAAAGTTAAAGCTTGGTGGCAAATGGGTCTTCCAAATGGACAATGACCCCAAGCATACTTCCAAAGTTGTGGCAAAATGGCTTAAGGACAACAAAGTAAAGATATTGAAGTGGCCATCACAAAGCCCTGACCTCAATCCTATAGAAAATGTGTGGGCAGAACTGAAAAGGTGTGTGCGAGCAAGGATGCCTACAAACCTGATTCAGTTACACCAGCTCTGTCAGGAGGAATGGGCAAAAATTCACCCAACTTATTGTGGGAAGCTTTTGGAAGGCTACCCGAAATGTTTGACCCAAGTGAAACAATTTAAAAGCAATGCTGCCAAATACTAATATAGTGTAGGTAAACTTCTGACTCACTGGGAATGTGATGAAATAAATAAAAGCTGAAATAAATCACTCTCTCTACTATTATTCTGACATTTCACATTCTTTAAATAAAGTGGTGATCCTAACTGACCTAAGAAAGGGAATATTTTACTAGGATTAAATGTCAGGACAGGAATTGTGAAAAACTGAGTTTAAATGTATTTGGCTAAGGTGTATGTAAACGTCTGACTTCAACTGTATGTACATACACACACACACTATATATATACACAGTACCAGTCAAAAGTTTGAACACACCTACTCATTCCAGGATTTTTCTTTATTTTTACTATTTTCTACATTGTAGAATATTAGTGAGGACATCAAAACTATTAAACATATGGAATCATATAGTATCCAAAAAGGTATTAAACAAATCAAAATATAACAAATCAACATTTGCATTTTAGATTATTCAAGGTAGCCACCATTAGCCTTGATGACAGCTTTGCATACTATTGACATTCTCTCAAACAGCTTCATGAGGTATTTCAATTAACAGGTGTGCCTTGTTAAAAGTTAATTTGCGGAATTTCTTTCCTTCTAAATGCGTTTGAGCCAATCAGTGGTATTGTGACAGGGTATAGGTGGTATACAGAAGATAGCCCTATTTGGTAAAAGACCAAGTCCATATTATGGCAAGAACAGTTCAAATAAGCAAAGAGAAGTTTGTTGTTGCTTATCAGGCCTACCACTGTTGTCATCAGCAAACTTGATGATTGAGTTGGAGTTGTGCATGGCCACACAGTCATGGGTGAATAGGGAGTACAGGAGGGGGATGAGCACGCACCCCTGTTGGGCCCCCGTGTTCAGGATCAGTGTGGTGGTGGAATCAGGAAACAGAGGCCCTTTAGAGTAATTGCATTATGACAAACTGTATTGTGTGTGATTTCCAGAGGATAGAAGGGAAGAAATCCATTGCAGGCAACAAGTTTTGGCTCCCATCTGGACAGCTCTTTAGTCAGATGGCTCCAGTGCAAGACGAGGGATATGGAAAGCACTACATCACAGTGAAAGATAAGCCAGAGCTATACAAAGACAACTACAAACATTTACCAAAGAGATTAAACCTTGATGGATCGGGATATTAAGAGAGCAAAGAGATATTTGCGACAGATATGGTTTGACATTTCTCTTTCCGACATTGGAAACAAGTTCCACAGACAAATTACTACTGATTATTTTTGTGTCTTCTGGTTTGGAATCCACAGTGGTGAGATCTTGGCTCATCATCGGTTTGGAATCCACAGTGCTGAGATCTTGGGTTATCGTCGGTTTGGAATCCACGGTGGTGAGATCTTGGGTTATCATCACTGCTTAGGTTTATCCAGTACAATGGTCACAAGTCAAATGTGTAATCTCTGACACAGATTAATCAGTATTTTAAAGAAAAAACCTGTCTGTCAAATCATACATTAATCTTGGAACTACCCATCCCGGATCCGGGAGAATTGTCATCAACTGAAACTAATTAGCATAACGCAACGGACAAAAAATATTACTAGAAAATATTCATATTTATGAAATCACAAGTGAAATATAGTGAAACACAGTTTAGCCTTTTGTTAATCACCCTGTCATCTCAGATTTTGAAATTATGCTTTACAGCCAAAGCAAGACAAGCATTTGTGTAAGTTTATCAATAGCCTAGCATAGCATTATGTCCAGCTAGCAGCAGGAAGCTTGGTCACGAAAATCAGAAAAGCAATCAAATTAACCGTTTACCTTTGATGATCTTCGGATGTTTTCACTGACAGGACTCCCAGTTAGACAGCAAATGTTAATTTTGTTCCATAAAGATTATTTTTATAGCCGAAATACCTCCGTTTGTTCTTCACGTTTGGTTGAGAAATCCACCGGAAACTGCGGTCACGACAACGCCGAAAAATATTCCAAATTAGATCCATAATATCGACAGAAACATGGCAAACGTTTTTTATAATCAATCCTCAAGGTGTTTTTCAAATATCTATTCGATAATATATCAACTGGGTCAGTTGGCTTCTTAGTAGGAGCGAGAGAAACAATGGCCGCATTTGTCTATTACGCACAAATCACTCTGAGAGCCACCAGCTGACCACTGACACAATGTTGTCGCTCACGCTCATTTTTCAAAATAAAAGCCTGAAACTATGTCTTGTGACACTAGACACATTAGGGAAGCCATAGAAAAAGGAATCTGGTTGATATCCCTTTCACTGCTCAATAGGGATGCATAGGAACGCAGAGGTTTCTAAATAAGAGTCACTTCCTAATTGGATTTTTATCAGGCTTTCGCCTGCAATATCAGTTCTGTTATACTCACAGACAATATTTTTACAGTTTTGGAAACTTTAGAGTGTTTTCTATCCTAAGCTGTCAATTATATGCATATTCTATTATCTGGTCCTGAGAAATAGTCTGTTTACTTTGGGAACGTTATTTTTCCAAAAATGAAAATAGTGCCCCCTAGTTTCAAGAGGTTAGAAATATAAACTTCACCCTGGTAATTGCTGGAGTATGTGTATTGAAGCCATTAGAGTACAATCATTCAACCTTCCTAGACGACTCAGAGCCAAGCTGAAGGAAGGGACAGTAGATTGCCCAGCTAGAGTGAGTTATTCTAGGAGGGAAGGAGAGAAAATTGGCCTCATTTCTGTGGCGAACCCTTAAGCTGCACAATCCACAGACAGCACATAGCTCCCTCTGTGCCAAATAAGCACTCTATAGGCACTGTTTCCCCCTAGCTCAGACAAACACAACCATAACTATTGGGTACAGTGCTATATAGTTTACAACTCAGATAACTGTCTTTTCTCCTCCATCCACAAAACCTCTGTATAAGTACTGTATGGTGCCAGGACAACAACCTCTCCCTCAATGTGATCAAAACAAAGGGGATGATTGTGGACTACAGGAAAAAGAGGACCGAGCACGCCCCCATTCTCATCGACAAGGCTGCAGTGGAGCAGGTTGAGAGCTTCAAGTTCGTTGGTGTCCACATCACCAACAAACTAACATGGTCCAAGCACACCAAGACAGTCATGAAGAGGGCACGACAAAACCTATTTCCCCTCAGGAGACTGAAAAGATTTGGCAGGGATCCTCAGATCCCCAAAAGGTTTTACTGCTGCACCATCGAGAGCATCCTGGTTGCATCATGCATCATGCATCATGCCTGGTATCGCAACTGCCCGGCCTCCGGCCACAAAGCACTACAGAGGGTAGTACATACTGCCCAGCACATCACTGAGGCAAAGCTTCCTGCCATCCAACCTAGTCATAGGCTCCAGACCCCCCTCTTTTACACCTCTGCCACTCTTTGTTGTTATCATCTATGCATAGTTACATTAATAACTCTACCTACATGTACATATTACCTCAATTCTCTCGGTAACCGTTGCCCCCGCACATTGACTCTGTACCGGTACCCCTCTGTATATAGTGTCACTATTGTTATTTTACTGCTGCTCTTTAATTACTTGTTACTTATATTTCTTATTCGTAATTTATTTATTTATATATATATATGTATATATATATATATTCTTTTTTTTTTTTTTACTGCATTGTTGGTTAGGGGCTCGTAAGTAAGCGTTTCACTGTAAGGTGAAACACCTGTGGTATTTGGTGCATGTGACTAATACAATTGGATTTGATTTGTATTTCTCAGTTCCATGAGAGAGAGAAAGCAGTCACAAGTCACAACAGAGATAATGATCAACATTTGCAGCAATAGAACTCTACTCAGTATGTGGATTTCTCCCATTGCTTTCCATTCTTCTGGCCTCAATAGGTGTTCCTATGAAACATGCATCAGTTTCCTGGGTTCATGATGCTTGCCTTTTGATTTGGAGTCAGTGTTTATGGAGAAAATGGCACTACGTGACTGGGATTGAGGATTATGAGGAGACGAGGGCCAAGCCACAGGAAAGGTATTGGAATTGTGTTTTTAATGCACTCACTAAAATACAGGGAGACAGTGTATAAAGGGGAATACACTAGTTGTTGAGCTCTAGTATAGTGTCCCTCCTGAGAGGGGTTGGGTGTTATGGAAGATCTAACTGGGATAAGATGGAGGTTCTCTGAGACACGGAGACCAATGCCTAATACATAACACAATCAGACTACTGGGTGTTCTGCAGCGATCTGGGTGTTATCTGCTACAACAGGGTTTCATAACTCCGGTCCTCCAGTATCTCCAACAAAACACATTTTAGTTGTTGCCCCAGACAAAAACACCGGATTCAACTTGTCACGGGCTTGGTGATAAGTTGACAAGTTGAATCAGGTGTGCTTGTCCGGGGCCATGACAAAAATGTGTACTGTTGGGGGTACTCGAGGACCGGAGTTGAGAAACTAGGGCTATCCCCGACTAAAAAAAATCTGTTCCTGTTCTTTCAACCAATCGATTGGTCGAAATGTTTAAAGTTATTTCTCCATAGATAGACAAACACACCCTGTGTGTTTAATAAAATCAACTGCATATGCACTGAGCTTGTCTGATGCTTTAAGCAGACTGTTTGATTAAATAATTAAGACACACAAATGACTCAATAAAAAGCCAGATGGTCATACTGTGTTAAAAAAATGACAGCGAGTGCCTGTGTGACTGGCGCATGTTATCTCGCACAGCAAGTATTTATTGCGCTGTCTGTGCTGAAGCATTTCAGCCAATTAGTTTCTTACTTGTTTCTGACTGAAAAGGTATGTTACTGAAATCCCTAATTTGTTTAGGAAAAACATTCCCTATTCCCTCAACCCTTGCTCTCTTTACGTGGAACATGTAGAGTACCGGTCAAAAGTGTAGACACGCCTACTCATAAAATAATACATATGGAATCATGTAGTAACCAAAGAAGTGTTAAACAAATCCAAATATGTTTTAGATTCTTCAAAGTAGCCACCCTTTGCCTTGATGACAGCTTGGCACACTCTTGGCATTCTCTCAAACAGCTTCATGAGGAATGCTTTTCTAACCGTCTTGAAGAAGTTCCCACATATGCTGAGCACTTGTTGGCTGGTTTTCCTTCACTCCATGGTCCAACTCATCCCAAACCATCTCAATTGGGTTGTGGTCGGGTGATTGTGGAGGCCAGGTCATCTGATGCAGCACTCCATCACTCCTTCTTGGTCAAATAGCCTTTACACAGCCTGGAGGTGTGTTTTGGGTCATTGTCCTGTTGAAAAACAAATTATAGTCCCCCAAGTGCAAACCAGATGGGATGGCGTATCGCTGCAGAATGTTGTAGTAGCCATGCTGGTTAAGTGTGCCTTGAATTCTAAATACATCACAGACAGTATCACCAGCAAAGCAACCCCACACCATCTCACCTCCTCCTCCTGCTTCACGATCGGAACCACACATGCAGAAATCATCCGTTCACCTACTCTGTGTCTCACAAAGACACGGCAGTTGGATCCAAAAAACTCAGACCAAAGGACAGATTTGTACTGGTCTAATGCCCATTGCTCAAGTTTCTTGGCCCAAGCAAGACTCTTCTTATTATTGGTGTGGTTTCTTTGCAGCAATTCGACCATGAAGGCCTGATTCACGCAGTCTCCTCTGAACAGTTGATGTTGAGATGGGTCTGTTACTTGAAATCTGTGAAGAATTTATTTGGGCTGCAATCTGAGATGCAGTTATCTCTAATGAACTTATCCTCTGCAGGTAACTCTGAGTCTTCCTTTCCAGTGGCAGTCCTCATGAGAGCCAGTTTCATCATAGTACTTGACCTTCATGTCTTAAAGTAATGATAGACTATTTGTCACGCCCTGACCTTAGAGGTCTCTATTTGGTTAGGTCAGGGTGTGATGTGTTTCTATGTTTTGTTTTCTATGTTTCTGCCGGGTATGGTTCTCAATCAGGGACAGCTGTCTATCGTTGTCTCTGATTGGGAATCATACTTAGGTAGCCCTTTTTCCCTCCTTTCAGTGTGGGTAGTTATCTTTGTTAATGGCACTTAGCCCTGTAAGCTTCACGGTTGTTTTTCGTTTCTTGTTTTGTTGGCGACATTTTAAATAAAAAGAGAAATGTACGCTCACCACGCTGCACTTTGGTCCTCTTCTTTTGATGGCCGTGACACTATTGTTTCTCTTTGCTTATTTGAGCTGTTCTTGGCATAATATGGACTTGGTCTTTTACCAAATAGGGCTATCGTCTCTATACCGTGTTACAACACAACTGATTGGCCCAAACGCATTAAGAAGGAAAGAAATTCCAGAAATGAACTTTTAACAAGGCACACCTATTAATGGAAATGCATTCCAGGTGACTACCTCATGAAGATGGTTGAGAGAATTCCAAGAGTGTGCACAGCTGTCATCAAGGCAAAGGGTGGCTACTTTGAAGAATCTCAAAAATGAAATATATTTTGATTTGTTTAACACTTTTTTGGATACTATATGATTCCATATGTTTAATAGTGTATGTCCTCACTATTATTCTACAATGTAGAACATTGTAAAAATAAAGAAAAACCCTGGAATGAGTAGGTGTGTCCAAACATTTGACTGATAAGTAAGTGTACCAGAGAGTCTGTTCTAACAATAAATATATATAAAGCCTTTATAATAGCAGACTAAAAACAGTTGCATGCCTTTGTGAATTGCGGTTTATTTATTGTTTGGGACTAATTATTCAAAGCTCCCTTTGTTATTTAATTTTAACCCTAAAATGCTTGATTGCATTTCAAAGCATGCATGTTTCGTATGCTGTGTGATGGCATGAACGAATGACTGATTGATTGATTGATACAGTAGCCTGAATAGTGAAATAGCCCCGTGGGAAACACTGTCCTACAGTGTTAACATGACACAGTTCATCAAATCAAATCAAATTGTATTGGTCACATGGCTGCTACTTGACATTATGTGAATATTGATGTGTATAGTGTGTATTGATGTGTATTAATGTGTATACAGGGCTCATCTATAAAAGAGAACATGGTCTCAGCATGACTCTGTCGTGTCTTTACTATCATTAAACTAAAGACTTCGTCCTGTCCCAGAATGTCTGACCCTAACTGGGCTCAGGGCGGTCCTCTGATTTAGTTCAAATCAAAAGGGAATTGTATTTTTCTGCATTAAACAGTCCACAATCATCCTCACTCATTCATCTTATACAACAATTAGATGTAAAACCTCATATCTGAGGCTATGATATAAACAGCGTTATGGTAATGTGGCCACACCGTCTCTCTTGAGCTTCCCCAAGTTGTGACAAACGGACCAGTTCGTAGCTGGATTCTTCACCGATCTTTTACACTTTCTCTGGAAAATGAAATTTGTTCGTACCTCACGTTCTGTGAGGTGGAAGGATTTCCTTTGTCCTCTGTGAAAGTTTACCCTCTCTCTAATATTGTGTGTCCATGAGGTCTAATCAGGAATTTACGACCTCTGACCACAGCAGTCTGGTTGTAGAAGCAGAGAGCGGGGGATGGTGCTCGCTGTACTCAAAGAGGGCAACGTCATGACAACTCCATGTCACAAAGGTTAAATTAAAAATGAAATTAAAAAATTGAAATAAATAAAATGTGATGAAGTGGAAAGCTGGTGTCTGGGGAGGATGGTTGCAGGAATACACTTAGAGGAGAGTAGCATTGGCGGGTGCAGAGAGGTAGACAACGAGCATGCCAAGGTCGTTGTAATAGAGGATGTGTGTGTGTCATTCACAACAAGCATAGTGTAATAATATAGACAGATGACTGATCCAAACAGCCTTGGGGTTATGCCCAATACATTATATCCAATCGTACATTCATACACACACACATACAAACATAAACAAGGGGAAAAAAAGAAAAAAAAACAGCCCCAACAGCAAAAAACAGTCCAGCCAAGTCACATGGGAGACCAAGTCCTCTCATCTTTGCTTCTGAACTAATGTGTCAAACTTATGAATATGGATGCAAACTGTCTTTCTTTGAAAGCCTCTATGTAAAATATGAAAAGAGTCCAGTGGGAGGTCATTTAAAATGCAGACAGAAAGTTGAAACACCAACTCTCTGATGAGTTTATCTGAGGAACAGAAGAGATGTGACGTGAGACCAGACTGTTGCAGGGCAAAAAACACCAGACACACATTCCAGGCACCTAACCGAAGATGGTAAAAATATATCATGGTTATCAACTGAATGCGATTAAATTAACAAAATGTGTATAATATCTTTCCCCAGGCATTGTTCTGCTTCACTAAAATGTCAATTCTGCTGGAAACAGTAAGTTTGTGTTTGTTTGTGTGTGTGTGTGTGTGTGTGTGTGTGTGTGTGTGTGTGTGTGTGTGTGTGTGTGTGTGTGTGTGTGTGTGTGTGTGTGTGTGTGTGTGTGTGTGTGTGTGTGTGTGTGTGTGTGTGTGTGTGTGTGTGTGTACACAGGTTAAACATCATACAGGTTAAACACAATACAAATGTACAGTGCCTTCAGAGAGTATTCACACCACTTGACTTTTCCCCCATTTTGTTGTGTTAAAAAGTGGGATTCAAATGGATTTAATTGTTTGTTTTTTGGTCATCGATCTACACAAAATACTCTACAATATCGAAGTGGAAGAACAATTCTACAGTTGAAGTCGGAAGTTTACATGTACTTAGGTTGGAGTCATTAAAACTCGTTTTTCAACCACTCCACAAATTTCTTGTTAACAAACTATAGTTTTGGCAAGTCGGTTAGGACATCTACTGTGTGCAAGACACATGTAATTTTTCCAACAACTGTTTGCAGACAAATTATTTCACTTATAATTCACTGTATCACAATTCCAGTGGGTCAGAAGTTTACATACACTAACACTGTTTAAAGACTGTGCCTTTAAACAGCTTGGAAAATTCCAGAAAATTATGTCATGGCTTTAGAAGCTTCTGATAGGCTAATTGACATACTTTGAGTCAATTGGAGGTGTGCCTGTGGATGTATTTCAAGGCCTACCTTCGAACTCAGTGCCTCTTTGCTTGACATCATGGGAAAGTTTTAAAAAATCAGCCAAGACATGAGAAAAACATTGTAGACCTCCACAAGTCTGGTTCATCCTTGGGAGCAAGAATGTTACCATGTTACCATGTTCATCTGTACAAACAATAGTACGCAAGTATAAACACTATGGGATCATGCAGCCGTCATACTGCTCAGGATGGAGACGCGTTCTGTCTCCTAGAGATGAACGTACTTTGATGTGAAAAGTGCAAATCAATTCCAGAACAACAGCAAATGACCTTGTGAAGATGCTGGAGGAAACAGGTACAAAAGTATCTATATCCACAGTAAAACGAGTCCTATATCGGCATAACCTGAAAGGCCGCTCAGCAAGGAAGGAGCCACTGCTCCAAAACCGCCATAAAAAAGCCAGACTACGGTTTGCAACTGCACATGGGGACAAAGATCGTACTTTTTTGAGAAATGTCCTCTGGTCTGATGAAACATAAATAGAATACCGAATGCACTGCAGAACAAGCCTATAGGAAAATAGTAGCTTTGGTCGCGATGGAGGTTAATGTTTCTCTATAGAGGCTTGTGGCTGGGGCCGAAACTGTGTGTGTGTCTAACTATGTGTGTGGATGGCGGACTAAAGCAACATTCAAAGCTTTGGCCATGTATTCGGTTGATCATGGACCTGGTGGCATTTAGGAGAAAGGAGCCAGGTTTTCTTTAGAGGTGTGAATTGTGGATTTTGCTCAATCGGAAAATGTATTTCTGGAGCTCGCCTCATGAGTTGTCTTTTGGGAGCCGCTGGCTGTCTCTATGTGTGTTTGTGAGTGGCTGGTTGGATGGTGTCTGTGGCGCCATGGGAATTTCTAATAGAGCCTGCCTGTGGGCTAAATTGAAATGCAACGCTTTGGTCATTGATCTGATCACGAATCTGGGAGGGTTGGATTGTGGATTTTTTTCTATGGGAAAGTTTACTTTTTAATCTTAGGATCAATGTTGTCACAGTTGCTTCTTGTTGAAGAGGCATCAGCTAACGTTAGCTTGCTATAGCTAGCTTTACTGTTCCTCTGATTCTGAATTATTTTGTGGCTGTTTCTTTCAAGCTGGCAAATCTAGTTAGCTAGATTGTTTGTGTATTGCCACTTGTTGATAACATTTGTCACTGGTATGGACTAGTAAATATCTAGTAAATATCCTAAAGCTAGTCAGCTAGACAATGATAGCCACAAGCTAAAACCGGCAATAGTGGGAGCAGAGAATTCACTTCATCTGCTGCTGGCTTGATAATGTTCACTCAAATATATTTTTCACTCAATGTAAATGACGAAATTAGATTTTTATTCTATTGAGATTGTAATTGTATCAATATGATGTGAATATTGTAGAAACACCCTCCCAGCCGTTTTCCATACTAAAACTAGCGGAACTTGGTGAGCACAAGCTTACCATGTATAGTAGGCTACAGTAGGCTTAACGTGTGACACCATACCCCCACACCAAACGTGATCACGACACGCAGGTTGAAATATCAAAACAAATTATATAAACCAATTATATATTTGGTTTATTTTTATTTCACCTTTATTGAACCAGGTAGGCTAGTTGAGAACAAATTCTCATTTGCAACTGCGACCTGGCCAAGATAAAGCATAGCAATTTGACACAAACAACAACTCAGAGTTACACATGGAATAAACAAAACATAGTCAATAATACAGGAGAAAGAATAAATCAAAAAGTCTATATACAGTGAGTGCAAATGAGGTACTATAAAGGGGGTTAAAGGCAATAAATAGGCCATGGTGGCGAGGTAATTACAATATAGAAATTAAACACTGGAGTGACAGACGTGCAAAAGATGAATGTGCAAGTAGAGATACTGGGGTGCAAAGGTGCAAGATAATTAAATAAATACAGTATGGGGATGAGGTAGATTGTATGGAGTATTTACAGTCGGGCTATGTACAGGTGCAGTGATCTGTGAGCTTCTCTGACAGCTGTTGCTTAAAGTTAGTGAGGGAGATATGAGTCACCAGCTTCAGTTATTTTTGCAGTTCGTTCCAGCCATTGGCAGCAGAGAACTGGAAGGAGAGGGGGCCAATGGAGGAATTGGCTTTGGGGGTGACCAGTGAAATATACCTGCTGGAGTGCGTGCTATGGGTGGGTGCTGCTATGGTGAACAGTGAGCTGAGACAAGGCGGGGCTTTAACTAGCAGAGACTTGTAGATGACCTGGAGCCAGTGAGTTTGGCAACAAGTATGAAGCGAGGGCCAGCCAACGAGAGCGTACAGGTCGTAGTGGTGGGTTGTATATTGGTGACAAAATGGATGGCACTGTGATAGACTGCATCCAATTTGCTGAGTAGTGTTGAAGGCCATTTTGTAAATGACATCGCTGAAATCGAGGATCGGTGGATGGTCAGTTTTATGAGGGTATGTTTGGCAGCATGAGTGAAGGATGCTTTGTTGCGAAATAGGAAGCCGATTCTAGATTTAATTTTGGATTGGAGATGCTTAATGCGAGTCTGGAAGTAGAGTTTACAGTCTAACCAGACACCTAGGTATTTGTAGTTGTCCACATATTCTAAGTCAGAATCATCCAGAGTTGTGATGCTGGACGGGCGGGCAGCGATTGGTTGAAGAGCATGCTCTACTTGCATTTAAGAGCAGTTGGAGGCCACGGAAGGAGAGTTGTAATGGCATTGAAGCACATCTGAAGGTTAGTTAACACAGTGTCCAAAGAAGGGCCAGAAGTATACAGAATGGTGTCATCTGTGCAGAGGTGGATCAGAGAATCACCAGCAGCAAAAGCAACATCATTGATGTATACAGAGAAGAGAGTCGGCCCAAGAATTGAACCCTGTAGCATCCCCATAGAGACTGCCAGAGGTCCGGACAACAGGCCCTTCGATTTGACACATTGAACTCAGAGAAGTAGTTGGTGAACCAGGCGAGGCAGTTATTGGATGAACCAAGGCTGTTGAGTCTGCCGATAAGACTGTGGTGATGAATGAGTCGAAAGCCTTGGCCAGGTCAATGAATATGGCTGCACAGTATTGTCTGTTATCCATGGTGGTTATGATATCGTTTAGGACCTTGAGAGTGGCTGAGGTGCACCGATGACCAGCTCTGAATCCAGATTGTATAGCGGAGAAGGTATGGTGGGATTCAAAATGGTCGGTAATCTGTTTGTTAACTTGGCTTTCGAATACCTTAGAAAGACAGTATAGGATAGATATAGGTCTGTAGCAGTTTGGGTCTAGAGTGTCACCCCCTTTGAAGAGGGGAATGACAGTGGCAGCTTTCCAATCTTTGGGAATCTCAGACGATACGAAAGAGTGGTTGAACAGGCTAGTAATAGGGGTTGCAACAATTTTGGCAGATCATTTTATAAAGAGAGGGTCCAGATTGTCTAGCCCTGCTGATTTGTAGATTTTGCAGCTCTTTCAGAACATCAGCTATCTGGATTTGGGTGAAGGAGAAATGGTGGGGGCTTGGGAGGGTTGCTGTGGAGGGTGCCGGGCAGTTGACCAAGGTAGGGGTAGCCAGGTCGAAAGCATGGCCAGCGGTAGAGAAATGCTTATTGAAATTCTCAATTATAGTGGATTTATCGGTGGTAACAGTGTTTCCTAGCCTCAGAACAGTGAGCAGCTGGGAGGAGGTGCTCATATTCTCCATGGACTTTACAGTGTCCCAGAACTTATTTGAGTTTGTACTACAGGATGCAAATTTCTGTTTGAAAAAGCTAGCCTTAGCTTTCCTAACTGCCTGTGTATATTTGTTGCTAACTTCCCTGAAAAGTTGCATATCACGGGGACAATTCGATGCTAATGTAGAACGCCACAGAATGTTTTTGTGCTGGTCAAGGGCAGACAGGTCTGGAGTGAACCAAGGACTATATCTATTCCTAGTTCTACATATTTTGAATGGGGCACGCTTATTTAAGATGGTAAGGAAGGCACTTTTAAAGAATAACCATGCATCCTCTACTGACGGGATGAGGTCAATGTCATTCCAGGATACCCCGGCCAGGTCGATTAGAAAGGCCTGCTAGCAGAAGTATTTTAGGGAGCGTTTGACAGTGATACGGGGTGGTCGTTTGATCGCAAAGCCATTACGGATGCAGGCAATGAGGCAGTGATCTCTGAGATCTTGATTGAAAACAGCAGAGGTGTATTTGGAGGGCGAGTTAGTTAGTCTATGAGGGTGGGGCTAATAAGCTAGCAGTGAGTAGGCCGGGGCTAACGAGCTAGTAGTTAGCAGACCGGGGCTAGCAAGCTAGCAGTTAGCTTACCAGGGCTAGCAAGCTAGCAGACTGGGGGAAGCAAGCTAGCAGTTAGCAGACCGGGTCTAGCAAGTTAGCAGAAGGGCCTTTGGGGGCTAATTTGTCCTGGGACATAAACATTCAGTTGTGCATTTCAGGTAAAATAACAAGGTCCTCCACTCCGACAATTAATCCACACATTAGACAGTCAACCGTTTCTAGTCATCTCTCCTCCTTCCAGACTTATTCTTCTTTGGACTTTATATGGCGATTGGCATCTAACTAACTTTCAAAATAAGGTGTATTACCACAACTGACCGAAAGACCTCAGTTCATCTTTCAATCACCCACGTGGGTATAACCAATTAGGACATGGCACGTGGGTATATGCTTCTATAAACCAATGAGGAGATGGGAGAGGCAGGACTTGAACCCTGTTCATCATCACAAATAGAACTGACTTCTATTTTAGCACTTGGCAACGCAGACACACGTTGGCACGCACGAGCAGTGTGGATGCAATGATTGAATAACATGTATGTGTACATTTATTTTGCGATGCAAGCAGTGTGGTCAGCATGTGAGTCATCAAAATTACAATCTTGCGTTCGGGCATTTCCGGCAGTCTTCCTGGTTTTTATATGCAGGTAGCATAAATTGTGCAATTGTAAACTAACAAATCATTTTTCAAGTTAGAACCCATGTATATTTAAGCAATAAGGCACGGGGGGATGTTGTATATGGCCAATACACCACGGCTAAGGGCTGTTTTTACACACGACGCAACCAGGAGTGCCTGGATAAAGCCCTTAGTCTTGGTATATTGGCCATCTACCACAAACCCCCGAGGTGCCTTATTGCTATTATAAGCTGGTTACAAATGCAATTAGAACAGTACAAATACATGTTTTGTCATACCCATGGTATACGGTCTGATATACCACAGCTTTCAGCCAATCAGCATTCGAAACACCCAGTTTATAATTGTTAACATACAGCACCAACTACATAAAATCTGATAGGGTCTATTACCTGCTACCTGAATTTTAGTGGAGTGTGGCAGTGTGTGGTAGAGGTGTAGGTAGGTAGGAGAAGGGAGGAGGGGGAAGGGAGGAGGAGGGAAGGAGAGGATGAGGGGAGCCAAGGTGCTGACAAACAGGGAGAGAGGAATGGAGAAACGGAGGGAGTACTGTACTGCATCGCCCAGCAGCTGTATGGGCGTCCATGCCTCACTCAGTCTGCTCTTCTCTGCCTGTTGTCTCTCCTCCCATCTAATGAAAACTAACTATGCCCCATTACAAGAACCAAAAATGTAAACGTGGAGACATTGCACCAAATAACAGTGCACAGTAGCATGGCTGTTTTAAACCAGCCTTACAGGCCAACAAAACATCCAGAGAGGATGTGATGGTGAGATTTTAATCGTAAGAGTAGAGGCTGCTATTGTGGGGCTGGAATTAGGTCTGCATAGGTCACACACCATAACAGTTTCAAAGAATAATCACATTTTCAAAACCACCCTAATCCTTTGTCTGCTTGCAGCGATAGTGATACATTTAATTTGTTGGTTTTTCCATCAGCAGCAACACTTCAGCTCCACTATAACACTTCAGCTCCACTATAATGGCCCTGCTACACTACAGCCATCAGGCGCCCAGCGTTGCAGTCAGACGTCAGCCGTTGAGGGAATGGTTCCTTTGAAATCAACGAAAGCTGCTATACTTGACTTCATAAATGTTAGTAAAATAACCTGTGGTGTCTAAAGGAGACCATATGCAACCAAAATATACTTTATTTCTCATTATTTCAATTCACAAGATAGAATTAACGTGCGCGCCAGCCATCAAGAATGGAACCTCTGCGATTAATGAGCTTGGACAGCTTTCATTGATTTCAAAGGAAGCATTTCTTCAACAGCTGACGGCAATGCCTGACGCACTTATGGCTATAGTGTAGCCGGGCTGTAACAGCAACAGTAGCAGAAACCATAACAACCATAGCAGAAGCAACAACTGAAGTAGCAACAGTAGGCGCAACAGTAGGAACAACTGCAGTAGCAACAGTAGCAACAACAGTAGCAGCGACCTGAGCAGAAGCAACAACTGCAGTAGCAACAGTAGTAGCAGCCATAGCAGAAGCAACAACTGCAGGAGCAACAGTAGCAGCAACCATAGCAGTAGCATGCATAGCAGCAGCAACAGAAGCAGCAGAAGCAACAACTGCAATAGCAGTAGCAACAGTAGCAGCAACAATAGGAACAACTGCATTAGCAACAGTAGCAGCAACCATATGACAAGCAACAACTGCAGGAGCAACAGTAGCAGCAACCATATGACAAGCAACAACTGCAGGAGCAACAGTAGCAGCAAACTTAGCAGTAGCATGCATAGCAGCAGCAACAGAAGCAGCAGAAGCAACAACTGCAATAGCAGTAGCAACAGTAGCAGCAACAATAGGAACAACTGCATTAGCAACAGTAGCAGCAACCATATTACAAGCAACAACTGCAGTAGCAACAGTAGCAGCAACCATAGCAGAAGCAACAGTAGGAGCAACAGTAGGAACAACTGCAGTAGCAACAACAGTAGCAACAACAGTAGCAGCGACCTGAGCAGAAGCAACAACTGCAGTAGCAACAGTAGCAGCAACAGCAGTAGCAACAGTAGCTGTAGAAACAACTGCAGTAGAAACAGTAGCAGCAAACAACTGCAGAAGCAACAGTAGGAACAACTGCAGTAGCAACAGTAGCAGCAACCATAGCAGAAGCAACAGTAGGAGTAACAGTAGGAACAACTGCAGTAGCAACAACAGTAGCAACAACAGTAGCAGCGACCTGAGCAGAAGCAACAACTGCAGTAGCAACAGTAGCAGCAACAGCAGTAGCAACAGTAGCAGCAACCATAGCAGTAGCAACAGTCGCAGCAACCATAGTAGAAGCAACAACTGCAGTAGCAACAGTAGCAGCAACAGCAGTAGCAACAGTAGCAGCAACAGCAGTAGCAACAGTAGCAGCAACAGCAGTAGCAACAGCAGTAGCAACAGCAATGGTAGCAGTTGGCTAGCTGGGTTTAGATGCAAACTTTAGGATCGTCACTTTAAACACGTCGTTGGACCTAGTATAAACCAGCTGTGGGCTGGGATTTATTGAATCATTCTGACAAAGGCATTCCTCTGCAGCAGCTGCTCCTGCTCCTGGGGTGTCCAGACAGATTATGGAGTCACATTCAGCAAGGCCAATCGTGTAGTGTAGCAACAGTGAATAACAATAACACTGTGGTAACTACTGCTTTAACAACAAACTGCTACTGCTATTGAGAAATGACAGAGGCTCTCATTTCCTCAAATAAGAACAGCCATGTTTTAAACTAATTATACATTGTCTAAGTCTAGACACAATTGGGAGACGGTTCTTTCACTATGGGTTATGGGGTCGTTACACTCAAAAGGCACCAAATTGGTGGAACACATTTTTTTAAAGGATCACACCTCATTTTAACATTCTGCCATAAAGAGCACATATTCAACTTCATAAAAATCAAGTTTTCCCATCTCAAATGGTTAAAAACTAACTACAGTAAGTGCATACTAAGTTCTAAATAAAGTAACAAGGTTGACCGTAACAGGGTTGACGATTTCATCTTAAATCAGCCATGAATCCCCTTCTGACAGGGGGAATGGAAGTGTGTTGTGTGCAACAGGGTGAGGCAACTGAAAGCTTCACAAAAATGTTTAATTGTTAAAATATTGATCTATGGGTAAAGGGGTTGACATGTTACGGCACTGCTACGCTATAGTCTTCAGGTGTCCGGCATTGCCGTCAGACATCAGCAGTTGAGGGACTGCTTCCTTTGAAATCAATGAAAGCTGCTACACTGAGCTCACGTTTCATCACGTCCAATGACAGCATCCAAGCTCATGAATTGCAGAGGTTACATTTGTGAAGGCTGAAGCGTTGCGCGATCATTCTATCTTGTGAATTAAAATAATGAGAAATAAAGTTAATTTTGGCTGCATATGGCCTCCACTAGACATCACAAGTGATTTTACTAAGATTTATGAAGTCAAGGAGCTACCAGCAAGCAGAAATTCTAGCTAACAATCTATCTACATTGACTTTATTCCCTATGTAAGCAAAAGCAACATCTGTAATTTAGAGGATCATTTAGTAATAACACTAGCAACAATTTAAGAGTACTTAAGAAAAACTGGACCAAAGCTATTGTACTAATGCATAATCAATGAATATGGTACAGTACAGTAGGGGAAAATAGAATAAAGATGCTCTTCCTCCCTGCTCCTCTCCCCTCTCAAAACAACGCGCTCTCTGTAACATGCTGACTAGACCAGGTACCCTCATGCGCCATCGCACTCATGTTGATTTTGTCCATCCACACCAAACGCAGGTAGTTATTTTACCTGAAATGCACAAGGTCCTTTTTTCTGGATCTTTGTAGAATTTTGACCCATTTTGAGTCACACAAAATCATGTGTTCTCTGCTCCGACATTTATTTCACAGATAAAAGGGGAAACCTAGGGCCGTCTGAGTGGCACAGGGTCTAAGGCACTGCATCGCAGTGCTAAAGGCATCACTACAGACCTGGGTTCGATCCCAGGCTGTGTCGCAGCTGGCCGTGTCTGGGACATCCATGAGGTGGCGCACAATTGGCCCAGCATCGTCCGGGTTAGGGGGGGGGATTTGGCCGGCCGGGATGTCCTTGTCCAATCCTTGTGTTAGGCCGGGTGCATGCACGCTGACCGTACTGTGCTACCTCTGACACATGGGGGTGGCTGGCTTCCAGGTTAAGTGAGCAGTGCGGCTTGGCATGGTCGTGTTTCGAGGGACGCATGGCTCTCGACCTTCGCATCTCCGTAGGGAATTGCAGCGATGGGACAAGACTGTAGCTACCAATTGAGTGAAAAAAGTACACACCAAAAAAATAAAATGGGAAAACATAGTAATTTCTTCTTCTTCTTCTGTGGAAGGCAACCAACTTCAAGGTACATTACCACCACCAACTGGATTGTAGTGGGAACCTCAGTTCATCTTTCAATCGCCCACGTGGGTATATGCTCCTAAAAACCAATGAGGAGATGGGAGAGGCAGGACTTGCAGCACGTCAAGAGTCAAAAATAGAACCAAGTTTTGTAGAATACAAAAGTATGTGGACACCTGCTCGTCGAACATCTCATTCCAGAATCATGGGCATTAAAATGGAGTTGGTCCCCCCTTTGCCGCTATAACAGCCTTCACTCTTCTGGGAAGGTATTCCTCTAGATGTTGGAACATTGCTGCGGGGACTTGCTTCCATTCAGCCACAAGAGCATTAGTGAGGTCGGGCACTCATGTTGGGCGATTAGGCCTGGCTCGCAGTCAATGTTCCAATTCATTCCAAAGTTGTTTGATGGGGTTGAGGTCAGGGCTCTGTGCAGGCCAGTCAAGTTCTTCCACACTGATTTTGACAAACTATTTCTGTATGGACCTCGCTTTGCGCATGGGGACATTGTCATGCTCAAACAGGAAAGGACCTTCCAGAAACTGTTCCACAAGTTGTAAGTACAGAATCGTCTAGAATGTTCGGGCTAGACCCCTTAGTTCCAGTGAAGGAACTTTATGCTGTAGCATTAAGATTTAAGGTGTAGGGGCTGTGCTTTGGCAAAGTGGATGGGGTTATATCCTGCCTGTTTGACCCTGTCCGGGGGTATCATCGGATGGGGCCACAGTGTCTCCTGACCCCTCCTGTCTTAGCCTCCAGTATTTCTGCTGCAGTAGTTTATGTGTCAGGGGCTAGGGTCAGTCTGTTATCTGGAGTACTTCTCCTGTCTTATCTGGTGTCCTGTGTGAATTTAAGTATGCTCTCTCTAATTCTCTCTTTCTCTCTTTCTTTTCTTTCTTTATTTCTTTCTTTCTCTCTCTCGGAGGACCTGAGCCCTAGGACCATGCCTCAGGACTACCTGGCATGATGACTCCTTGCTGTCCGCAGTCCACCTGGCCGTGCTGCTCCAGTTTCAATTGTTCTGCCTGCGGCTATGGAACCCTGACCTGTTCACCGGACGTGCTACTTGTCCCAGACCTGCTATTTTCAACTCCCTAGAGACAGCAGGAGTGGTAGAGATACTCTTAATGATCGGCTATGAAAAGCCAACTGACATTTACTCCTGAGGTGCTGACTTGTTGCACTCTCGACAACTACTGTGATGATTATTATTTGACCATGCTGGTTTAGGAACACATTTATGAACATTTGAACATCTTGGCCATGTTCTGTTATAATCTCCACCCGGCACAGCCAGAAGAGGACTGGCCACCCCTTATAGCCTGGTTCCTCTCTAGGTTTCTTCCTAGGTTTTGGCCTTTCTAGGGAGTTTTTCCTAGCCACCGTGCTTCTACACCTGCGTTGCTTGCTGTTTGGGGTTTTAGGCTGGGTTTCTGTACAGCACTTTGAGTTATCAGCTGATGTAAGAAGGGCTATATAAATACATTTGATTTGATCCACCAATCCCAGATTCGTCTTTAGGACTGCCAGATGGTGAAGCGTGATTCATCACTCCAGAGAATGTGTTTCCACTACTCCAGAGTCCAATGGGGGCAAGATTTACACCACTTCAGCCACAGCTTGGTATTACGCAGGGTGATCTTAGGCTTGTGTGCGCCCGCTCAGACATGGAAACCCATTTCATGAAGCTCCCAACAAGTAGTAATTGTGCTGATGTTGCTTCCAGAGGCAGTTTGGAACTCGATAGTAAGTGTTGCAACCGAGGACAGGCGATTTTTATGTGCTACGCTCTTTACCACTCAGCAATCCCATTCTGTGAGCTTGTGTGGCCTGTCACTTCGAGACTGAGACGTTGTTGCCCCTAGACGTTTCCACTTCACAATAACAGCACTTACAGTTGACCGGGGCTGCTCTAGCAGGGTAGAAATTTGACCAACTGACTTCGGGGCAAAAAAGTACACACCAAATAAAAGGGGGGGAAACATAGTTTTCTTCTTCTGTGGACTTTATATGGTGATTGGCAACCGGGGCAGCTCTAGCAGGGTTGAAATTTGACAAACTGAAATCGGGGCAAAAAAATACACAACCCCCAAAAAAGGGGAAAAAACTTGTTGGAAAAGTGGCACCCTATGATGGTGCCACATTGAAAGACACTGAGCTCTTCAGTAAGGCCATTATATTGCCAATGTTTGTTTATGGAGATGCATGGCTGTGTACTCGATTTTATACACCTGTCAGCAACAGGTGTGTCAGAAATAGCCGAATCCACTCATTTGAAGGCGTGTCCACATACTTTTGTATGTATAGCGTATGTGAGTCATTATTCACTTGAAAGAAATAATAATCTTCAGAAATGACTTTCTCAAAGAAACAAAGTAACTAGGGTTTAACAATGATGGTGAACATATTGGGGTTGAGTGGGTTAAAATCTTCCTTGAAGTCACAGAAGGTCATGTCAAAATGCTGAATGTTGGTGCTAGTAAGCCTTTATTAAAAAAATATGGAAATGTCTGCTCTACACAAAATTAGAACCTACATTTTTGCACCATTACCGCAAAAATGGGAGAGGCAAGTGGAAGAGAAGAAGGGAAAAAGTAAGAAACTTGTCTGTCGGCCTTTAAATACCAAAATTGGCTGAAGAAAATTGTAATAAATAAAAAGGTATAGCAGTTTCATTTAAGGACCAAAACGTTTACAGCTGTGCCATATAGATTGCAAAATAGTTGGGAAGAGATTTTCAATGTGCCAATTCCATGGCACATGGTTTATGAACTGTTACACAAAAGAATGCTTGATTCAAAACTTAGAGTTTTTCAATTTCAATTATTATACAAAATTCTTGCAACCAATATAATGTTGTATATATGGAGGATACAACCATCTCAGCTTGAAGAGACAGAATCATTAGATCATTTGTTTTGGTACTGTCCATACAGTATGTAGCTTGTTTTTGGTCGCAGGTTCAGGAACGGCTGAAGAATTGCAACATTTACCTGGAGTTAGCACTGCTGGGTGACTTAAAAGTCATAGTCAATCAATCAATAATATAATAATACTCTTAGTAAAAATGTTCATCTTTAATTTGCAATATGTAGAATCTATGAGAATAGAAGGATTCAGAACGTTTGTGAAACATCAGGGCACAGTTGAAAAATATATGGCAAATAGAAATCCAAACTTGATGGTTTTCACTGTTCAGAGAGATGGGAGGGGTTGAAGGATGGGACTAAAAACAAACAACAGACAACTATTGTAAAATATACTGTGTCTGTAAAATGTATATAGTGTGTATAATCTGGAAGTAGAAGCCTAAGAGTTGTTGTCCATGAGTTTACTCCAATTAGGGGAGGGATGATAGGGTTAGGGGAATATAATAAAGGAAAATATATACAAAAAATATATATATTTTACATATAAAAAATAAAAAAACTTCATTAATATTCATCATCTGATTGATTGAATTCTTCATGTGGTCTATATTAAAGGGCACCTCATTTAATATAACAGGCTTTTACGATTCAATATTGGTGAACAATTTATACTTAAAATATCAAAGGCACTAATTTCATGGAATGACCCCATAGCAGTAAAGGCTATAAGGGAATGGCTGGTTCATGCCCTTAATGAGGCTGAACCTTGACTCGCCTGTAGGCCTCACTCCTGGGTCTCTTGGTTCCTGCCTTTGGGCGGCTTGTCCTCAGTTCCCCAGTCATGGTCCTATCTGAAACACAATACAACGACGGCTATAAAGTCACATTAAGTTAGAGGTTTAGTAATGTCTGGTGTTAGGACAGCTGTTGACCTCGTAAAGAAAACCCCTGGGGAAACTGGAATAGAGTTGGACAGGTGAGCAGAGCGGGCTGCCAGATGCGCGCACACACACACACACACACACACTCACAGAAGGACAAATTAACCAGAGGACTCTGAGCCTAATTGCCCTCTGTATGCCAGAGTCAAATTAATAGCCTCTCACAGTTGTGTTGCTTCATTCCTTCCAACATGTACCTGTCTGTCAATGCAGAGTTCTCTCTCTCTCTCAAAGGGCATGGGACACCGTACTTCCTTTTTTTTTCTACTGACACTATAGCGCTCCATACTCCCTCAACTTCACCCAGGGGCCTGACTGACAGGGCTGCCCTCACTCTACTTCCTCCCTCTTGCCCTACCTGTCTGTCCAGCATCCCTTGTCAGTCCAAATAAAAGGTGGAATTCAATCAAACATACACATTGCAGTATAAATGTTTATTGCTAGAATTTGATAGTATATCTACTTAGGTCTCAACTATCTACTTAGGACTGCACATCTCTGTCCAAATGGCAGGCAGCATTACATAGCCCAATAGCAGTTGTAAATCAGACTCCGGCACAGCACACAGCCCAATGTTGAACAGCAGTCGCACTATACATCAGACTCTGGCAGCGGCCCAAAGCCCACCCTTACAGAAATGACACCCCATGACAGCCTTGTTTATGACAGAAAAGCACTCTTCTGTTTGTGGTGCATTACTGTTTTAGTGCAGGGTTTATGAGCACCATCGCCTGCCATCTGTTAGCTGCTGCCATGGCACTTTTAATCGCCCAACCCCGGAGATCAATATCGCTGTCGGGTCACGGGAATGCTCACAGCTTGGTAATGGGTAATTACGCATCATTGACTGAATGATTAGCGTTATTTATTTATTATTCCCTTGTATTGTTGGGAAACATATAGCACAGAAGGAGGAGAGAGGGAGATGAGATATATAATGCACTGTGGTTATTAATTATATGGAGACATTGAGCCCGCCCTTTCGACAAAAACGTGCAGTATTGGCCTAATTCTTCAACTACACTGATTGAAGTGGATTGAACAGGTGACATCCATAAGGGATCATAGCTTTCACTTGGATTCACCTGGTCAGTTTGTCATGGAAGAGTAGGTGTTCCTAATGTTTTGTACACCCGGTGTATATTATGCACTGTGATTATTAATTACACAGAGACATTTATGTATTCTGCCCTACCAAGCAAAAAGGCAGTTCCACAGAGCATGGAACTGAGAAAAACAGATTTTATTTACCTTGGTTTCACAGTAACTTTATGCAGTTACTGCTAACATGACCCCCATGTTCTCCAAAACATAATACAATAGAGGCAGGATACTTCTCCACATGATTAAGCATGCATTTAATGTAATGTAGTTACTGCCTTTTTGCTTGGTAGTGCAGTATTGTGGTTAGAGTAAAATAACAGCAGGTGTATATGAGTGGTAAATAGAAGCATGTCTGTTTATTATAATATGATTAAACTATATGAGTAGGCTGAATCCTCATACGTACAGGCTACTAAACCCCAAAATGATCATGTGGAAATCAATTGCATTTTGCAAGTATAACAGAGTGCATTCTGTTCTGCCCAAAGCGGAGATCGAACTAGCAACCTTTTGCACAACAACACACAAAACTACATTCACCCCCCTTTAACCTCCTCCCTTTAACCGGACAGAGCCCAACTGTGGATGGGGGTCACAGATCCTTTGTAAGGAAATTATGTTTTGTCCTGAGCTGGGATGCCCTGAGCAGCAACATTCTGCACAACTTTTAACATGCTGCAGGCGAGTTTACATCCACTACACAAGGGTCACACTCTCTCTCTCTCACACACACACACACACACACACACACACACACACACACACACACACACACACACACACACACACACACACACACACACACACACACACACACACACACACACACACACACACACACACACACCTGTCCTTCTTAGTGTGTGAGTGACAGATGCTTCCTTTACTTTGGCCCAAGCTGCAGAATCTGATCGATTCTTGGCAGATACGTATCTACATAGCCTCTTCAATAACCTCAGCTCACCAACCTCTCACCCACACACACACAAACTACATTCTAGACATGCTTCAGTCAGTGTACTACGAGGCACCCCTTTTATTGCACAGATAGTCAAGCATCCTTGATCAGATGTTGTCAGGTATCTGTGCATGGAATATGTGTTAGTAGAGCTCATCAAAGTATAAGACTTCTCACCTAAAGTTCAGGCACAATAAACATACAGTATATAACAGCAATTAGATATGTGCTGATGCATCATCAATGTGCTTTCTTACTAACACAGAAACACACAGACACAACTACAGAGAGAGAGAGAGAGAGAGAGAGAGAGAGAGAGAGGCAGACTGCCCTATACTCACGTCTTAGGCTGTGATATCCACTCTTGAACAGGGTCATGGGGGGGGGTGAGAGAGAGGGAGAGAGCGCAGAGGAATGCCTTGAAACGAGCAGAATCAGTGGAGGCTCTCCTCTTTTAATCTCTCCTTCCCAACCCTGACAAAGAGAAGAGGTGACTGTTCACTATGGAATCAATGACCATGCTCTAAG
Organism: Oncorhynchus keta; assembly: GCF_023373465.1. Lineage (NCBI taxonomy): Eukaryota > Metazoa > Chordata > Actinopteri > Salmoniformes > Salmonidae > Oncorhynchus > Oncorhynchus keta. Next base: position 33,828,522 of record NC_068446.1, on the reverse strand, counting down.
AACAGTACCAGCGGGATGTACCATGTCAAGCTCCACAGTGGGGGGGTGGGCTGACCCACTCTGTAACAGGCAGGGGGGTGCTGTGTGGACTGGAGAGAATGCTATAGCTGTGTGGTTGCTTGTATTGTATGTCACAGCCACACAGAGCACTCGGGAATTATTACTGTTTATTGTAGTAGCAAAGGAAATGGAGAAATGCAGGCTGTGCCGAGGGAGAGGAGAGAGAGGACAGATCCTTGAGAAGAGACAGGCATCACAGATGGAGGCTGTGGAAAAAACTAATGTTGTGGATCAGAGTCAGACACAAAGGGAAGTACTAGAGTCAGGGCCACCTCGCAAGCAAAATATTTTAGTTTAATTCTGCACATTAGTTTTACAACTAATTTCCTACAATTCTACCAATTGTGTCATTTTTTTTCACCTTTATTTAATCAGGCAGGCTAGTTGAGAACAAGTTCTCATTTGCAACTGTGACCTGGCCAAGATAAAGCATAGCAATTCGACACATACAACACAGAGTTACACATGGAATAAACAAAACATAGTCAATAATACAGTAGAAAAAAAGAAAACAACAAGTCTATATACAGTGTGTGCAAATGAGGTAAGATAAGAGAGTTAAGACAATAAATAGGCCATGGTGGCAAAGTAATTACAATATAGCAAATTAAACACTGGAATGGTAGATGTGCAGAAGATGAATGTGCAAGTGGAGATACTGTGGTGCAAAGGAGCAAGATAAATAAATAAATACAGTATGGGGATGAGGTAGATTGGATGGGGTATTTACAGTTGGGCTATGTACAGGTGCAGTGATCTGTGAGCTGCTCTGACAGCTGGTGCTTAAAGTTAGTGAGGGAGATATGAGTCTCCAGCTTCAGAGATTTTTGCAGTTCTTTCCAGTCATTGGCAGCAGAGAACTGGAAGGATAGGGGGCCAATGGAGGAATTGGCTTTGGGGGTGACCAGTGAGATATACCTGCTGGAGCGCGTGCTACGAGTGGGTGCTGCTATGGTGACCAGTGAGCTGAGATAACGCGGGGCTTTACCTAGCAGAGACTTGTAGATAACCTGTAGCCAGTGGGTTTGGCGACGAGTATGAAGCGAGGGCCAACCAATGAGAGCGTACAGGTCGCAATGGTGGGTAGTTTATGGGGCTTTGGTGACAAAACGGATGGCACTGTGATAGACTGCATCCAGTTTGTTGAGAAGCTATTTTATAGATGACATCACCGAAGTCGATGGTCAGTTTTACGAGGGTATGTTTGGCAGCATGAGTGAAGGATGCTTTGTTGCAACATAGGAAGCCAATTCTAGATTTAATTTTGGACTGGAGATGCTTAATGTGAGTCTGGAAGGAGAGTTTACAGTCTAACCAGACACCTAGGTGTATTCTAAGTCAGAGCCGTCCAGAGTAGTGATGCTGGACGGGCGGGCAGGTGTGGGCAGTGATCGGTTGAATAGCATGCATTTAGTTTTACTTGCGTTCAAGAGCAGTTGGAGACCACGGAATGAGAGTTGTATGGCATTGAAGCTTGTCTGGAGGTTAGTTAACACAGTGTCCAAAGAGGGGACAGAAGTATACAGAATCGTGTCGTCTGCGTAGAGGTGTATCAGATTTTCACCAGCAGCAAGAGGAACATCATTGATGTATACAGAGAAGAGAGTCGGCCCGAGGATTGAACCCTGTGGCACCATAGAGACTGCCAGAGGTACGGACAACAGGCCCTCCGATTTGACACACTGAACTCTTTCAGAGAAGTAGTTGGTGAACCAGGCGAGGCAATCATTTGAGAAACCAAGGCCGCCGAGTCTGCCAATAAGAATGTGGTGATTGACAGAGTCGACAGCCTTGGCCAGGTCGATGAATATGGCTGCACAGTAAGGTCTCTTATCGATGGTGGTTATGATGTCGTTTAGGACCTTGAGCGTGGCTGAGGTGCACCCATGACCAGCTCTGAATCCAGATTGCATAGCGGAGAAGGTACGGTGGGATTCGAAATGTTTGGTAATTTGTTTGTTAACTTGGCTTTCGAAGACCTAAGAAAGACAGGGTAGGATAGATATAAGTCTGTAGCAGTTTGGGCCTAGAATGTCACCCCCTTTGAAGAGGGGGATTACAGTGGCAGCTTTCCAATCTTTGGGAATCTCAGACGATACGAAAAAGTGGTTGAACAGGCTAGTAATAGGGGTTGCAACAATTTGGCAGATCATTTTAGAAAGGGAGGGTCCAGATTGTCTAGCCCTGCTGATTTGTAGGGATCCAGATTTTGCAGCTCTTTCAGAACATCAGCTATCTGGATTTGGGTGAAGGAGAAATGGTGGGGGCTTTGGCGGGTTTCTGTGGAGGGTGCCAGACAGTTTACAGGGGTAGGGGTAGCCAGGTGGAAAGCAGGGCCAGAGGTAGAGAAATGCTTATTGAAATTCTCAATTATAGTGGATTTATCGGTGGTGACAGTGTTTCCTAGCCTCAGAGCAGTGGGCAGCTGGGAGGAGGTGCTCATATTCTCCATGGACTTAAAAGTGTCCCAGAACTTTTTTGAGTTTGTACTACAGGATGCAAATTTCTGTTTGAAAAAGCTAGTCTTAGCTTTCCTAACTTCTTGTGTATATTTGTTGCTAACTTCCCTGAAAAGTTGCATATCACGGGGGCTATTCGATGCTAATGCAGAACGCACAGGATGTTTTTATGCTTGTCAAGGACAGACAGGTCTGGAGTGAACCAAGGACTATATCTATTCCTAGTTCTAAATTTTCATGCTTATTTAAGATGGTGAGGAAGGCATTTTTAAAGAATAGCCAGGCATCATCTACTGACGGGATGAGGTCAATGTCATTCCAGGATACCCGGGCCAGGTCAATTAGAAAGGCCTGCTCGCAGAAGTGTTTTAGGGAGCGTTTGACAGTGATGAGGGATGGTCGTTTGGTCGCAGACCAATTACGGATGCAGGCAATGAGGCAGTGATCGCTGAGATCTTGGTTGAAAACAGCAGAGGTGTATTTGGAGGGCGAGTTAGTTAGGATGACATCTATGAGAGTGCCCGTGTTTACGGATTTGGAGTTGTACCTGGTAGGTTCATTGATAATTTGTGTGAGATTGAGGGCATCAAGCTTGGATTGTAGGATGGCCGGGGTGTTAAGCATGTCCCAGTTTAGGTCACCTAGTAGCACCAGCTCAGAAGATAGATGGGGGGCAATCAATTCACATATGGTATCGAGGGCACAGCTGGGGGCAGAGGGAGGTCTATAGCAAGCGGCAACAGTGAGAGACTTGTTTCTGGAAAGGTGCATTTTTAGAAGTAGAAGCTCTAATTGTTTGGGTACAGACTTTGATAGTAATACAGAACTCTGCAGGCTATCTTTGCAGTAGATTGCAACACTGCCCCCTTTGGCAGTTCTATCTTGGCGGAAAGTGTTATAGTTAGTGATGGAGATTTCAGAGTTTTTGGTGGTTTTCCTAAGCCAGGATTCAGACACGGCTAAAATATCCGGGTTGGCAGAGTGTGCTAAAGCAGTTAGTAAAACAAACTTAGGGAGGAGGCTTCTAATGTTCACAAGCATGAAACCAAGGCTTTTACGGTTACAGAAGTCAACAAATGAGAGCACCTGGGGAGTGGAGTTAGGCACTGCAGGACCTGCAGGACCTGGATTAACCTCCACATCACCAGAGGAACAGAGGAGAAGTAGGATAAGAGTACGGCTAAATGCTATACGAGCTGGCTGTCTAGCACGTTCAGAACAGAAAGTAAAAGGAGCAGGTTTCTGGGCACGATAGCATAGATTCAAGGCATAGTGTACAGACAAAGGTAAGGTAGGATGTGAGTACGTTGGAGGTAAACCTAGGCATTGAGTAATGATGAGAGAGATATAGCTTCTAGAGACGTTTAAACCAGGTGATGTCATCACATATGTAGGAGGTGGTACAACATGGTTGGTTAAGGTATATTGAGCAGGGCTAGAGGCTCTACAGTGAAATAAGACAGTAATCACTAACCAGGACAGTAATGGACGAGGCATATTGATATTAGAGAGAGGCATGCATAGCCGAGTGAACATATGGGTCCAGTGAGTGGTTGGGCTGACTGGGGACACGGTGATTCAGACAGTTAGCATGGGGTGGAAATATATATTTTTTACAGTTTTACTTATGCCATGTTAATAATATCTGAGTGAGAATGACTAACAAAATTAATGTGGGTCCCCTGGAGGTCAGGGCCCCTGGGTACATGCTTGCTCCTTGTCTCTAAATCTTAATAGTAAGTTGAGTCCCCAATTGAGTAAAAAAAGAAAAAGAAAAACAACAGATGTTGCAGTTTTAAACAAAGTTTTCTGCAGTTCTACAATTTTTTTCATGGGGCTGAGAGAAATTATTACACATGTAATGCAATTTTTTTTTAAATACCATGGGTTGGAGATAAAAATATATTTTAAAGTTAATTCCTTGCAATTCTACACATTTTGCCATGTCTTATGCCATGTTAATATCTGAGTGAGTGTGACTAACAAAATCTATAGGGGCCCCCTGGAGGTCATGGCCCCTGGGCACGTGCCCTGCGTGACAGGTCGGTATTGGAAACTACAAGTTTAGATAGCTGACATGGCTAATTGTGTGAGGACAGACACTGGGATTCAAGAAGCAAGTACAGGAAGTGAAGATTTAAAGGATAAACAGACATATAACAAAACAAGAACAGCGTCTGGACAGGGGGAACAAAACAACAAGCCAGGGTTTCCCAAACTCGGTCCTGCAGTCCCCCCTGCACGTTTTTTGTTGTTGTTGCCATAACACTACACAGCTGATTCAAATAATCCAAGCTTGATGATGAGTTGGTTATTTGAGTCAGCTGTGCAATGCTAGGACAAAAAAACTAAACATACAGGGGGGACAGCACTAAGTTTGGGAAACCCTGCCCTAAGTGACCACATATGTCGCTTATGTCTGAAGCTAGATTTCAAGCACCAACTCACTCACTGGATTCAATGTGCTGCAATACAAAACAAGAGAAGACATGTATGCTACTATGCAGAAGAAGACATGTATGCTACTGTGCAGGAGAAGACATGTATGCTACTATGCAGAAGAAGACATGTATGCTACTGTGCAGGAGAAGACATGTATGCTACTGTGCAGGAGAAGACATGTATGCTACTGTGCAGGAGAAGACATGTATGCTACTGTGCAGGAGAAGACATGTATGCTACTGTGCAGGAGAAAACATGTATGCTACTGTGCAAGAGAAGACATGTATGCTACTGTGCAGGAGAAGACATGTATGCTACTGTGCAGGAGAAGACATGTATGCTACTGTGCAGTATAATAATTAAGTGACTGGGGCCAACTGGTCATAATCTTGATTGCAGTCTCCATCTCTTGATAAAGCATTCTTCAGGTTCATCACTGACAGTCATCTAGAGAATTCAACAGCAGTTTCTAGCTAGACTGGTTCTAGAAAAGTGCCTCATCATCAACCTGTGAAAGACACATTTTTATTTTATTTATTTATTTAACCTTTATTTAACCAGGCAAGTCAGTTAAGAACATATTCTTATTTTCAATGACGGCCTGGGAACGCAGGACAGACGGACGGGAGATTCTCTCTGTGTAAGAACAGTCTCATCTCTTCACTCACAGAGGTTTGCCCCAGAATGGTCATCCTTATTTTTCACTCTCTGTCTCTCGCTCCCATCTCGTTCTTCATCTCTCTCTATAACCTGACTGCCCCCCCCTCTTTATGTCCATCTCACTAAGTCGTGTCAGCAATACTCGCTCCGAAAACACCATGCAGTCTTTTCATCTTTCATGCAGCGGAACAACAGAGGGAATCGCATGAGCGACATCAAAGCTCAGTCAAGTCAGAGAGACTCCCTCGATCCCTCCCCTCGCCACTGTCTCACACACCGTTCCTTCAGACAAAAATACAGAGATTAAATCTACACATCGGTCACTCTCTATGGCACTGATGGCAGCAAAGTAGCATATTCACTAAGACATGCAAGTGAATCTAACAGAAAAAGAGCAGTGAGAATGTGTGATCAATGTACTGTTGAATGTAAACAGACGTGTTATTGATTTAATACACAGAGCTAACCTGAAGAGTTCACCTAGTTAACTGTGCATTGATACATTCAAATGATGAGTGTTATCAAAGTGACTGCTTCATTCTCATTCGTACAGTTGAAGTCAGACGTTTACATACACTTAGGTTGGAGTCATTAAGACTGTTTTTTCAACCACTCCACAAATTTCTTGTTAACAAACTATAGTTTTGGCAAGTCGGTGAGGACATCTACTTTGTGCATGACACAAGTAATTTTTCCAACAATTGTTTACAGACAGATTATTTCACTTATCATTCACTGTATCACAATTCCAGTGGGTCAGAAGTTTACATACATTAAGTTGACTGTGCCTTTAAAAAGCCTGGAAAATTCCAGAAAATTATGTCATGGCTTCTGATAGGCTAATAGACATAATTTGAGTCAATTGGAGGTGTACCTGTGGATGTATTTCAAGGTCTACCTTCAAACTCAGTGCCTCTTTGCTTGACATCATGGGAAAATCTAAAGAAATCAGCCAAGACCTCAGAAAAACATTGTAGACCTCCACAAGTCTGGTTCATCCTTGGGAGCAACTTCCAAATGCATGAAGGTACCACGTTCATCAATAGTTCATCAATCAGTTCATCAATTCAATAGTACGCAAGTATAAACACCATGTGACCACGCAGCCGCCATACCGCTCAGGAAGGAGACGCGTTCTGTCTCCTAGAGATGAACGTACTTTGGTGAGAAACGTGCAAATCAATCCCAGAACAACAGCAAAGGACCTTGTGAAGATGCTGGAGGAAACAGGTACAAAAGTATCTATATCCACAGTAAAACAAGTCCTATATCGAGATAACCTGAAAGGCGATGAAGCAAGGAAGAAACCACTGCTTCAAAACCGCCATAAAAAAGCCAGACTACGGTTTGCAACTACACATGGGGACAAAGATCATACTTTTTTTGAGAAATGTCCTCTGGTCTGATAGAACAAAAATGTAACTGTTTGGCCATAATGACCATTGTTATGTTTGGAGGAAAAAGGGGAAGGCTTGCAAGCCGAAGAACACCATCCCAACTGTGAAGCATGGGGGTGGCAGCATCATGTGTGGGGGTGCTTTGCTGCAGGAGGGACTGGTGCACTTCACAAAGTAGATGGCGTCATGAGAAAGGAAAATGAGGTGGATATATTGAAGCAACATCTCAAGACATCAGTTAAAGTTAAAGCTTGGTCGCAAATGGGTCTTCCAAATGGACAATGACCCCAAGCATACTTCCAAAGTTGTGGCAAAATCACTGAAAGGACAACAAAGTCAAGGTATTGGAGTGGCCATCACAAAGCCCTGACCTCAATCTCATAGAACATTTGTGGGCAGAACTGAAAAGCGTGTGTGAGCAAGGAGGCCTACAAACCTTATTGAGTTACACCAGCTCTGTCAGGAGGAATGGGCCAAAATTCACACAAGTTATTGTGGGAAGCTTGTGGAAGGCTACACGAAACGTTTGACACAAGGCAATGCTACCAAATACTAATTGAGTGTATGTAAACTTCTGACCCACTGCGAATGTGATGAAATAAATAAAAGATTAAATAAATAATTCTCTCCACTATTGCTCTGACATTTCACATTCATAAAATAAAGTGGTGATCCTAACTGACCTAAAACAGGGAATATTTTACTTGGATTAAATGTCAGGAATTGTGAAAACTGAGTTTAAATGTATTTGGCTAAGGTGTATGTAAACTTCCGACTTCAATTGTATGTACATGCCCTCAGTACCATGCCTATATACATTTAAAAACTGTTCAGTTACATACATACAGTACCAGTCAAAAGTTTGGACAGACCTACTCATCCAAGGATTGTTCTTTATTTTTTACTATTTTCTACATTGTAGAATAAAATTTAAGACATCAAAACTATGAAATAACTATGTCGTCTCACTATTATTCTACAAGGTAGAAAATAGAAAGAAAGACAAAACCTGGAATGGGTAGGTGTGCCCAAACGTTTGACTTGTACTGTACATACATCTCAAAGTTAAGAAATACACAACTACACTTTAGACGCACACACACACTAAGATCAATGACTGCAGACTGTCGAGCCAATGAGATCGACCATCAGCTAACTCCATTTTAATTAGAAAATCAATTTAATGATTACATTTTAATTAAACTCGTCCTATCTAATTAAGATATGATGATATTGAGTGGATTGTGGTCTCTTGAGTTTATTTATTTATCTGTGACGTTTACCCCTGTCAGCCAGTCCTTATCACTACCAGTGCACATACAATGCATTCCATTGAGGATATGCTGCTATCAACTGAAAAAACAGCATCTCTGGTTTAAAATGAGGTTGAAAATTCCAATGAATGCAAACTAGAAAACATAGTGGAGATCACCTTGTTCTCACTTTTTTTGGGTGCTGCGCATTTCCTCAAGGACTGCCGTGCTGAAGAAATGCCATGCAGAGACCCAATAGATTACATTTCATAGTTCGCCCCTTTAGTTTGTACTATATAGATCAACGTTTTTTTTGTGATCGAATCAACATTATATCATACCCTTTTCAATGCAACAAATCAAAACAAATCTAACTTTGCAAGATTTTGTCTGTGATTTTGTTATACGCAGAACCAGAGCGAAACGGAGTAGAATTATATTGGCGGGGGTAGCAGACCAGCGCGTTTGCACATTTGTTGATATTATGTGCTATTTAGCGAGTTATTTGCCCAGTTATATATACGTATAGGTCAGCAATGGGGAAGTAATGCTTCCTAGAAGAGCACAAAACCCGTAGGCTACATTTCAACCTGTCTTTGAAAAGCCAGTCAGTTGAAAAGCTTATTTTAATTAAAGGGGCAATTTTGTATTTTGAGACAGGCTTCAATATGCAAATAATGTAGGCCTGCATTGAACACCACATATAGGCTACTGAAGGCTATATCATAGAAATTAAAAGCTATTTCCATGTGAAAATGTTATGGGATTTGCTCCATTGGTATTGTTGGTAGACCTACATTATGTTTAAAATAGCCACAATAGCCTTTTGGCTACTGTTTAAAACTGTAAGGGTACAGCCTTAGTATTCACTGTAAACGCAAACTGGAAGTTCCTCAAAGTTTCTGATCACAATACCTCAAATTTGCTCAGTGCCCCCCAAAATTAGACGGAACATTGTCTACAAACTCTTTGTACAATCATTGATACAGTTTCAGAAGAAGAGACAGTCTTCAGCCAATCAGCACCTGTGAGAAATGACACAACACCGCAAAGCTACTTCAGTTATAGTAACACCCCCCAAATTACCACACAATATAATAGAGAACACACATCCTCATCATGGGTCTTGAATGAAGAGAACCGGAAGAAACTGTTTTGTGGCTGCAAGCACTGAGGATCAGTGAACTCCAGGAGTGTTCTGTCATCCTCTTCCCTAATTAATACAGCCTTCAAACAGAGCTGATCTGCTCACCATTAATGGCTTGTCAGAGGTAGTAGGCCAGGGAGCCAGCGAGCTCACACTATGGGTTATGATAGTTCACTGGGATGGAGAGAGAGGGCTAACTCAGCTCTATGGTCCTCTCCTTTGGAGAGAATTGTTAGTTTATACACCTGACCAGCTGTATCACACAATCTCCATATTATCTCGGTCTCTTGTGTGTGTGTGAGTGAGTGAGGGGCTGTGTGTGTGTGTGTGTGTGTGTGTGTGTGTGTGTGTGTGTGTGTGTGTGTGTGTGTGTGTGTGTGTGTGTGTGTGTGTGTGTGTGTGTGTGTGTGTGTGTGTGTGTGTGTGTGTGTGTGTGTGTGTGTGTGTGTGTGTGTGTGTGTGGAAGGGAGGGAGTGAAGGTCTGTGTGTGTGAGAGACAGAGAGAAGGCCTGATAAAGGTATTGTGTGTGTAATTGGTAGTGGCTTCCTCCTCTACCCTGAAGTGAAAGTAATTAAGATACAGCGGTTTTTAGAAGAGGATTGTAACTGTAATCCCTTCCTCCAATTCTAGTTTGCCATACAATGCAGCAACCAAGAAAAATATTGCTCGAGTTAGCCCGAAAGTTAATCCCAATGTCATTGTTCCTGTCAGGCTGTTTCCAATCATGTCCTTTTTAAATCCCCCTATTTTATGCAAGTTTACAGGTTCTCTATGCTCTGGAGAGGAGCAGCGCACGTGCACACACACGCCATCCCTGTAGACTACACTACACAGATTCCTTCTCCACATCACAGACTAGTGTTTGAAATGAACCTCCAACCTTCTTCGAGTTGCTAAACCGGTGTACCAATGTTTGTCCTCTGCATACCTGTCTCTGTTTGCTGAAATACAAACTTTTAATAAAACCTTAATCAAATACAACCACCGACGGTTTCCTAGTTGCTGTTGCTCTAATGGCAACTCAGTGTGAATGTGCATGTGCCAATTGAATCTCAACAAGGAAACAGTCAGTGGTTGTATTTGATTAACGTTTTATTTAAAAAGTATGGTTTTCAGCAAACAAAAAAAGGCATGCAGAGGACAAACATAGGTCCTCTGTCCATAGTGACTTGAAGGAGTCTGAGGATCATTTTAAAAACTCTAGTCTGCAAACAACTCCGGAGGAGTTGAGGTACTTGGCTAGAGCTTTTGTGCCTCATTGTAAAATCAAAATATGATAGCAACTATTCACAATAATGTAAGCAGTCTCTAAATCATATTATGACATGGTCCTCTAATTACAAAATGCCCAGACAAGTTTTTCATGACTACTTAAAATCTTCCAAAAGCAGAGCCAAGACAGGGGAATTCAGAGCCATGGGTGTAGTGGATATGGGTGTAGTGGATATGGGTGTAGTGGATATGAGTGTAGTGGATATGGATGTAGTGGATATGGGTGTAGTGGATATGGGTGTAGTGGATATGGGTGTAGTGGATATGGGTGTAGTGGATATGGGTGTAGTCTAATCTCTTGTCTGGAGGAATCCAAACAAAAGGAGTCACCTTGTGGACATCTAGCAAGCTGCACCTATAAACAGGGGTGAAAGAGAGAGACTACTCAGTATGTGGTACATTCAGGTCCTCATTTTGACTTTAAACTGGTCGTCTGTTAAGCATGGAGAAATGTGGCATCTGCTCTCGAGGCTGCAACCAGGACTCAGTGGTGGGCGTAAGATAGTAAAAATAAATCTGGGACATGCCAATTAATTCATGTTACATGGTATGGTATATATTAATTTGTGGATGTCCATCATCCATTTCGTATGATGTGTTACGAATTATAATTTGTATGATGTGTTACAAATTACAATTTGTACAATATGTTACAAATTACAATTTGTACAATATGTTATGAATTTTCAAAAGGTATGATATCTTACGAATTTACTGCAACCTGGACTCAGTGATAGGTGGCTAATGTTAACCAGGTTAGGGGTTAAGGGTTAAGGTTGGGGTAAAGGTTATGGTTATAAGGTAAGGGTTAAGGTTAGGGGAAGGGTTAGCTAACATAGTAAGTAGTTGCAAAGTAGCAAGTAGTTGCAGAGTTGCTAATTAGCTTAAATGCTAAAGTTGTCCGTGATGAGATTCAAACACGTAGACGTTCGCGTTATACACTGAGTGTACAAAACAAGCAGTAACATATGTGAAATGTGTATGTGACCATTAACATTTGATTTGATTAGGAAAACCTTCCTTATATTGAGTTCCACCCCATTTTGCCCTCAGAACAGCCTCAATTCGTCGGGGAATGGACTCTACAAGGTGTCGAAAATGTTTTACAGGGATGCTACCCTATGTTGACTCCAATGCTTCCCACAGTTGTGTCAAGTTGTCTGGATGTCCTTTGGGTGGAGGACCATTCTAGATACACATGGGAAACTGTTCAGCGTGAAAAACCCAGCAGCATTGCAGTTCCTGACACAAACCACCAGTGTGCCTTGCACCGACTACCATACCCCTTTCAAAGGCAAAATCTACACTGATTGAAGTGGATTTAACAGGTGACATCAATAACGGATCATAGCTTTCACCTGGTCAGTCTATGTCATGGAAAGAGCAGGTGTTCACCTAATGGTTAGAGCCTGTAAGTAAGCATTTCACTGTAAGGTGAAACCTGTTGTATTCAGCGCACGTGACAAATAATCTGATTTGATAATTAGTAATGCTGCATACTCGAAGAAAGTTTCCGGTAAAAAAGACTGAAAAGATTTGCCATGGGTCCTCAGATCCTCAAAAGGTTCTACAACTGCACCAGAGAGCCTCCTGACTAGTTGCATCACTGCCTGGTATGACAACTGCTCGGCCTCCGACCGCAAGGCACTACAGAGGATAGTGCATACGGCCCAGTACATCCCTGGGGCTAACCTTCCTGCCATCCAGGGCCTCTATAGCAGGGGATGTCACAGGAAGGCCCTAAAAAATGTCAAAGACTCCAGCCACCCAAGTCATAGACCGTTCTCTCTGCTACCACATGGCAAGCGGTACCAGAGCGCCAAGTCTTGGCTTCTAAACCAAGAGAAGAGGCTTCTAAACAGCTTCTACCCTCAAGCCATATGACTCCTCAACATCTAATCAAATGGCTACCCAGACTACTTGCATTGCCCCCCCTCCCTTTTTTTTACACTGCTGCTACTCTCTGTTATTATCTATGAATAGCCACTTTAATAACTCTACCTACTTGTACATATTACCTCAATTAACCGGTGCCCCCGCACATTGACTCTGTACCGGTGCCCCCTGTATATAGCCTCACTTTTGATATTTTACTGCTACTCATTAATTATTTTTTATTTTAATTTTTCTTAAATTTTTTACTGCATTTTTGGTTAGGGCTTGTAAGTAAGCATTTCACTGTACGGTCTACACCTGTTGTATTCGGCGCATGACAAAATCGATTTGATTTGATCCACCAATAAGAGCTACTATAGTACCCTGGTCTGAGCCACAGTTTGTTACAGGGGGATTACATTTGATACCACCTCTGATATTTAGCACTACTTGCATCCATGGATTTTTGATGGAACAGTGCTACTTTGTAATCGCAATGAAAACTAATGGTGACTCTGTATTATATGATAAAGCTTTTCCAGTTAAACTGACGCTTTGGGAGATGTGACTTAGGCTTATTGGGGACCAGTCTTGGTTACTTGTGTTTCTTGTCTCCCCCCTCCGCCTCTGGGTAGATATTGATGAGTGTGAGAGGAAACACCACAACCGCACCCAAGACCAGGAGTGTGTGAAAACATACAGGGACTCCCATTGTGTGCACATGGAGGGTCCTCACATAATACATGCAAGGCGTATGAATACCTCTCTTATGTAAGTAACTGGTGTAACAAAAACAAAACCCTTTCCGTTGTCATCAAACCATATCGCGGTTGCATTAAGACAGATAATCCCAAACTGGGGTACAGTTTTATATGTAAGATGGTTAAATAAAGAGCAAAATTATTGATTCTTATTATGTTATTATTTGTGCATTGGTCATATAAGAGCTCTGTCACTTCCCACGAGCCGAGTTGTAACAAAAACTAACACTCATTCTTATGTTTAATAAATGTATTGTATAGTGTGTGTGTGTGGCAGGCTTACAATGATGGCAAAAAACAACATTTGAGAGTGTGCTGACCGTGGTGCTGGAGTGGGTACGCAGCTGGAGGTTGAATGTTTGAAATGGTACGGACTGTAAAAAGTTTTGGAACCACTGCACTGAGATTAAAAGCTACACTGATTCAATGCAGAAAGAGATTCCCTACACTCTCAATCATTTTGAAACAAACTAACAATTTAGCTGTTTCTGTGGAGAGAAAAATTTGAAATGCCAGTGTCACCACTGTGCAGCTCCACCCATCATTTGGCTCACAACCACATTCACCTAAATTAGCCCTTGCTCTGAACAATTCATTTTTTATTGAGCATATAAATAACTGAAATTAAGACAGATACACAATACCACAATAGAAAACAACATTTAGAGGGGTTTAAGGATGCGAGTTTGGATTTATTATTTTGTTAAGTTATATTTCCCAGGTGAAACAAGAAGAACCCTCCTCACCCTACCCGTGAGTGGTGGGGGACAAGGCCTACTCCCAGGCTCCCAACTTTGTCTCCTTCCACTTCCTGCCTGTGTTCTCCAACATGTTCGCCCCACGGGTGCCTGCAGGCGCCACGCTGTGCTTCGGCCTGCTGGGGAGTCGTGGTCACTACGCTCGGGCAGGGAGACGGATACTCTGCTCCGTGAGCCCCATGCAGTGCCCTCTACTCTGGAGGCAGAGGTGGAGATGAGAGATTCTAGAGTGAAGAAGAGCGAGAAGGGAGAATGAGGGGGACAGTGGGAGAGAAGATGAGAGAGCACTGTCTGGTGTGGTGGAGAGATTTGAACTACTGCGAGAACATTGTGGGTAATGGCGAGGGGGAGGCCTCTGTGTAGATGGCTATGCTGTGTTACACAGGAAGTCCGGAACTAGCCATACTGTTGTTTTTTCTCCCTGGTCTGTCAATACAGGGATCATAATGTAAATCTTTTAAAATTGTATATTAGGCTTTAGGCTGCTCTCATTATCACCTTGGCGAATTTGAGGTATTTTTATGAATGAACCGGAGGCTGTGTGCTTAATACAATGTTTCTTTGGGCTATGGAATTAGTAGCTTTAGTGTTACAGGCAGAGCACCACCTCAGGTGTAATGCATACTATAAATGAGAGGTCATTAGTATTGAGTTTCCATACTTAAGTGATATTTGTCTATATTTGTTTTGTATGCGTTTGTTTTTTGTAAGGCATGTGTGATTTGAGGTCCTCTTCAAACTATGTTTTGTAACTTGTTTTTGCAATTTCTAAATGTTTATCATTTTGCTTAATTGGATATTCTCTGAAGTTGTAGGAATACGTTCATATAATAAAAATATATCCATTTAACAATTAGTCCCTGTAAAGCTTCACTGTGCATGAAAAAACACTAATATCGTTGGCCAGGGCGACTTGGCTGAGGCACTCGTCCCACTCACCAGGCTATTGGAGCTGTGTCTTAGCCAGCTGATTGCGGAGTGTTCAATTAAATCGTTCCACCATTCCATCACATTGCAAATGATAGGAGCTGGTCCTGGTCTTCTTAACACCCAGCAACGGTCTCCAGACACTATCTAAAGATCATTCAAATGACAATATTATCAAAACGTAAATCGTTTTCTAAATGTTGTCTATCCAGTGCACCTGGTCCTTACAGGGAGAATACACTACCTATCCATCTGCCCATGTATGCACTGGAAGGCAGACAAACAGGATCTATCAATCCAGCCATCCATCTGACAATGACCTGTACACACATACACACACTCCAGAATGTCACAGGTCAGTTCTTCAGATGGTCATGAGGCTTATCTGCCTGATGAATAGAACATTTTAGTTTTTCTAAAAAATAAAGGGTCTTATGCAAGGTTTGACAAATTCAGTCCCCAGGACCCCAAAGGGGTGCACATTTTGGTTTTTGCCCTAGCACGACACAGCTGATTCAAATAATCAACTGATTATCAAGCTTTGATGATTTGAATCAGCTGTGTACCATTAGCGCAAAAACCTAAACGTGCACGCCCTGGGGTCAAGGACAGAGCTGGGGAAACGCTGAACTAGCGGTTTAGTGTAGGGCCAGTAAGGTTGCTGGTTCAAATCCCAGAGCAGACTAGGTGGGAGAAGAAAAATAGTCAATGTGCCCTTGAGCAAAGCACTTGGACCATAATTGCCCCTGTAAGTCAGTCTGGATAAGAGCATCTGCTAAAAGAATAAATCAAATAGAAATATAAGACTTACTGGGTCCGGTTGAGCACATGAAAGGTTGAACCCCATGCAAACAGCACACAGCAAGGCAGTGTGTTCCCTACAGATAGGTAATTCACTACTCGTGGCCCGAGAGGACCTCTGGCATGAGTACTCATCCTGAACGTAAGTTAAACTACTGTGGATATGGCAGTGCCTAGCACAGCCTGGCATCGTCACCAACCAGGCTACCCTAAAAAGACGTGGCAACAAAGTGAATTTAGAGGTATGGCAACATGAGTATGTACAGCAAGGCACACAGAGTAGGATGTCATGCAGATTGTGGAGCTGGAGAGAAAAAGTTGACTGAAGTTGCAATCACTGGGTATGCTTCAGAATGTACTAAAATCAACAAGAACCTGCAAATGTATGTCCATGTGTCAATACAGGCTACTTGTGTCCCTAGACTAGATTAACTTTGTGCAGAGGGCTGGAATGAACATGAGACCCTCCTGGCTTGGACCCTAAACTGAGGGGGTAGGTGAGTAAGTGTAGATAATCAAAAAGCTGTCCCAAGTGGGTTTTGAGGCTTTGCCTGGCGCTACAACCTCCATCCTCCCAGTGTCCCAACACCTCTCTCAATAGACATTATGCTGGTACTGGTCACTCTATTCAAAGTGGACAACAGTATAAAAACCTGCAGTCTTTATTAACAAATTCTCCAACTTCATCTGTACAGAACAAAAACCTAAACCAGGGAAATACGTTATTCGGTTACATCTCAAGTACATGGCATAATCAGAGATGAAAGCAAAGGACCTCCGGAAATTTAAACACATATTACAAAACATTTTTATCATCATCTTAAATCATGTTATAGTCATTGTTAAAGTTATCATTTCATTTTGACTTGATGAAAGCTTTTGACAGAAATAACAGTAAGCAACAGTAGAACGACTCAACAGTATTTAATGCAGTCTGGATAGCACAAGAGAGGAGTGCTTGTAAAAATAAAAAAAAGCCATGAGATCTCTTCTAGGCGTCTGTTAGAAGGTTACCCCTCTCCCAAGTTGGGGTATAACCGCTTTGAGGGGTGCACATACACACCTTTGCTCAGTTTGAAGGGGTGTTAGGAGTGGGCCAGGGGCCTGTGGTATATGTATACACACACTATGTACATACATGAAGGATCCCTATCTTACACACACACACACACTTTATGTACATACATGAAGGAACACTATCTGGGATTGTCAGAGTAGGCACGCATTGACCAATCTACCTTTGAGCATGACAGCAGTCCATTTTACAAGTCAAATTATCAACTGTTTTTACAAGCAAGGAAGGAAGGAAGGACTCACACCAATTCAAGAACAAGGCAATGACATAGTAGCAATAGGAGAAAAACTACTCAAATCCCATTTACATGGCATTACAGTTTGTTTTGCGAAAATGATTGTTGAATCATCATCATGAAAATGCCTTTGAACTCTTCTCGTTGAGAGGGCTTTCCTCTGACTGGATTGGTTAAAGTTTAAGTCCCAACTGAATAAGTACTTTTGAGTAATAACTGAAACAAAAATGGCAGCAGACAGAATTCATTCCCGCACTGAGGAAAGAAGCTCCTGGAGTGACAACACCAAGCCCCCCTCCACCACCACCCTCAGCTCCCAGGCTTCACTCGAAGGTGAAAGCCCTTGGCTATACAGGCAATAGAGTACCACAGTATGTGTCGTAATACCCATAAAACCTAGTGGTCAAACGAGGAAATGGTTCCAATCGTTTCCCAACCATTCATTTTTTCTATTCAATTTTAGAAACACTGAACATAAGGGCTGTGTTTCATGTAGGCTTACCTTGGCATGACGTTTTGATAACCATGTAAATCGGTCTCCAACAAGGTGACTTTTATCAACAGTCAGCTCCATTTACTCTGATTAGAAAATGCTCATTAGCATAAAAGTAAACATGCAGAATTGCCAAAATGAGGCAAAGGTAAAAAGCCCTGGATTAACTATCCAATGTTAACTAAATGTTGTAATGAACAAATTGGCTACTTTGTTTTAAATGGATAATTCTGTATATTGTCTTGTGCAAGATTTAAATTGACACAATACCTGTTAGCAAAGGTGTCAGCAGGGATTTGTAGTTCTGCATGATGTCTACTTTTATGCTAATTTGCATTTTCGATTCAGAGTAAATAGAGTCGAATATATTGCTAAGTCACCTTGTCGGATTGAGATTTATACGCTTATCCAAACGTCACGCCAGGGTAAGATTACATGAAACACAGCCCTTATTTAAGTGTTTCTAAAAATCCCATGTGAAAAAAATAATTGAAACCATTTCCCTGTTTGACCACTAGGCTTTACGAGTATTTTGACACCACTGTGGGGCTCTGGAGAAAAGGCAACAAGAGAACATTCAAATCAAAAAAGGACTCAAACTTTGACCATTAGTAAACAAATAAATAAGGCTAGGACCAAACAATATACAGTACCAGTCAAATGTTTGGACACACCTCATTCAAGGATTTCTTTATTTTTACTTTTTTCTACATTGTAGAATAACAGTGAAGACAATAAAATGATAAAATAACACATATAGAATCATGTAGTACCAAAAAAAAGTGTTAAATCAAAATATATTTTATATTTGAGATTCTTCAAAGTAGCCACCATTTGCCTTGACTGCTTTGCACACTTGGCATTCTCTCAACCAGCTTCATGAGGTAGTCACCTGGAATGCCTTTCAATTAATAGGTGTGCTTTGCGGTCAAATTCCTGCAAAGAAACTACTACTAAAGGACACCAATAAGAAGAGGCTTCCTTGGGCGAAGAAACACAAGTAATGGACATTAGACCAGAGGAAATGTGTCCTTTGGCCTGTACAAATGTGAGATTTTTGGTGCCAAGCACTGTGTCTTTGTGAGATGCAGAGTAGGGGAACGGGTGTGCGGTTCCCACCGTGAAGCATGGAGGAAGTGTGATGGTGCTTCTCTGGTGACACTGTCAGTGATTTATTTAGAATTCAAGGCACACTTAACCAGCATGGCTACCAGAGCATTATGCAGCGATACGCCATCCATTCTGGTTTGCGCTTAGTGGGACTATCATTTGTTTTTCAACAGGACAATTACCAAACACCACCAGGATGTGTAAGGGCTATTTGACCAAGGAAAGTGATTGGGTGCTGTATCAGATGACCTAGCCTCCACAATCACCCGACCTCAACCCAATTGAGATCGTTTGGGATGAGTTGGACCAGAGTGAAGGAAAAGCACCCAACAAGTGTTCAGCATGTGGGAACTCCTTCAAGACTGTTTGAAAAGCATTCCAGGTGAAGCTGGTTGAGAAAATGCCAAGAGTGTGCAACGCTGTCATCAAAGCAAAGGGTAGCTATTTGAAGAATCTCAAATATAGAATTTGATTTTTTTTTTTTGGTTACTACACTTATTTCATAGTTGATGTCTTCACTATTATTCTACAACGTAGAAAAGTCCAAATAAAGACAAATACTTGAATGAGTATGTTTCCAAACATTTGACTGGTACTGTGCATATATAACTAAAATAACATACAAATGTGCAATGGTTCCAGTATAATTTCAAACAAAAACTTCTCTATAAGCACTTGTCTTTATTTTTTTGCATTGTTCTTGACCCCTTCTACCACCATCCTAACGCCACTAGATACCCTTGGCTTAAATCTGCTACATGGGAAGCTATGGAAATGTTAGTGTTCAAAATTAAACATATCTTCCTGCACCGTCTGTCACCAGTGTTGTGTCCAATCAGACCACCTAGACCCAGCTCTCCAACTTTGAAATGCCCATTATTAACTCTGAGTACCTTGAGAGAAATGTGTGAGACTACTCAACTGGATGTCCAGCCATCTGGTCAATGCTAACCGTTTCTCTACCATACCACCCATTCGGTTAGCATTGGCACTGGAGCCATCTATGATACACTGCCAGGTCTGTCAGTATAATCACAAATTGAGGAATCAATATTATTTATCATCAGTTATTATAAGTGTACAACTGATCTAATATACTGTAGGCTGTGTGACTCCTCTCCTATGCGGCTCAGTTGGTGGAGGACAGTTCACACCTGGCAGTCTCATGGCAAATCAGTGAATGTAATAAACATGGGCAACCTGAAGTCAGTCAACCCCCCCCACTGCCCTCTCAGGAGAAGAACAACAATGTAATAGAAAAACAGTTAACACCCATTTCACACACACTTTCATTCTCACAACCACTCACACTAAAAGCAATGTATCAGTACTGAAATCATTGAAAGCCTCTCGGGAAGAACATTAGTATGGAGACATTCTGTCTCTCTCACATAACTCTTACTGTTTATTGTGAAGCCACCCCACCTTCTACCCCACTGACCCCCCCACAGAAAACATCTGTAAAGAAATATTACCTCTAAATGAGATAAAGCAAAAAAGAAAACCACTGCAAGAGAAACCAAAAGCAGACTCCAGAATTTTTGCTCATGCCCCATCGGGCAGGCCTTACTGGGCCGCCCGACGGTACAGGTCTGTTAGCGTTAGCTGGTTAGCAGTGGAGCGATGGAGGACAAACAGGTGGCGGCAGCATCCTTCTAGAAGTCTCCTGTATAACTTCAGAACATCAGTCAGACACTGGAGTGGAGATGGTGGAGGGGTTATGAGTCGGTCTCACAGTCGGGGCATGTCCACTCTCACACCAGTGAAACCAACTATTATAGGGTCGACTGGGTAATCTAGGCCCGCACCCTACGTGGCCCTCTGACAGCATAGCAATGATGACAGAAGCTCGAATGGCTGGCTCCCCCTAGAAGCCGGTCTCGGGGAGGGATGTGGAGGAGGCAGAAGAGGAGGATAAAAAGGAGATGTTTGTACATAGAGCCAGGCTAAGGTCAGGGCAGCTGGGGCTATGTTGAGTGAGGGCCCTGTCCTGGTTCTGTGGTCCCTCTCTCTACCTGTCCTTCTGCTCCTGCATTAATCGCTTGGTCATGCGGCCACACAGCAGGCCAAACAGGAAGAGAATGCACACGCTCAGGCCAATCATAGCCAGGATGTAGGTCTTGGAGGGTGAGGTCATCACCTGCATGGCCAGGTCCGAGAAGCCTTCAGCCGGGGCCACCTTGGAGGGACATAGGGGGAGGGGAGCAGGTGTGGGTGTCAAAGTATGAAAAAGTAGAGATTGTTCAATGTGATATTGTGCGAGTTGAATCCTAGGCAATAAGAGGGTAGCAGCCACTGATAGCTCAATTCATGACAAAAAACATACACGCATTAAAAAGTGTGGTGGTAATGTTTGGTAGGTTCACACTTGTTTTGAAGGGACTCAGGTGTGAGTGTTGAAACCTCTTCAACCTATTATTATTTTTTTACCTTTATTTAACTAGGCAAGTCAGTTAAGAACAAATTCTTATTTTCAATGACGGCCTAGGAAGTGGGTTAACTGCCTGTTCAGGGGCAGAACGACAGATTTGTACCTTGTCAGCTCGGGGGTTTGAACTTGCAACCTTCCGGTTACTAGTCCAACGCTCTAACCACTAGGCTACCCTGCCGCTATGGGGGCGCCATGTCATTATTGGATAAAAAAACGTGCCCGTTTTAAGCGCAATATTTTGTCACAAAAAGATGCTTGACTATGCATATAAATTGGCAGCTTTGGAAAGAAAACACTGACGTTTTCAAAACTGCAAAGATATGATCTGTGAGTGCCCCAGAACTGATGCTACAGGCGAAACCAAGATGAAACCTCAAACAGGAGATGAGCTGAATTTTTGAAGCTCTGTTTTACTATCGTCTCCTTATATGGCTGTGAATGTGCCGTGAACGAGCTTATGCTCTCTGCCGTTCGTCCAAGATGTCTGCAGCATTGTGACGTATTTGTAGGCATATCATTGGAAGATTGGCCATAAGAGACTACATTTGCCAGGTGTCCGCCCGGTGTCCTTCGTCTAAATTGGTGCGCAATTCTCAGTGGCACTCATTTTACCATGCGATACAGAGGGAGAAGCACACTTCCAGGAACGATACATCATTGAAGAGATATGTAGAAAAACACCTTGAGGATTGATTCTAAACAACGTTTGCCATGTTTCAGTCGATATTAGAGTTATTTTGGAAAAAGTTTGGCGTTTTTATAACTGAATTTGTTTGTTTTTTTGGTAGCCAAACATGACGCAGAAAACGGACCGATTTCTCCTAAACAAATAATCTTTCAGGAAAACTGAATATTTGCTATCTAACTGAGAGTCTCCTCATTGAAAACATCCGAAGTTCTTCAAAGGTAAATGATTTATTGAATGTTTTTGCTGTTTTTTGTGAAAATGTTGCCTGGTGATGCTAACGCTAAATGCTAAATGCTAACGCTAAATGCTAGTTTTGCTATGGTATAGAAGCATATTTTTGAAAATCTGAGATGACAGTGTTGTTAACAAAAGGCTAAGCATGAGAGCTAGCATATTGATTTCATTTAATTTGCGATTTTCATGAATAGTTAACTTGAGGCTGTAGTCATGATCCCGGATCCGGGTTGGCTCGACGCAAGAAGTTAAGGCAAGCTAGTGACGTCTTGTTGGCATGTTTGTGCGTGCGTCTTGTTCACCTTGGCAGCGTAGCTCCACATGTCGATGCGGTCCTGCAGTCTCTTCTTACACTCTGGCTGCAGACGCACCCTCTTGTCCTGCAGAGCCTCCATCAGACAGGACATCTCTGACGAGAAACACAAGCAAAAAAGGTAAGGCCATTCAGCACAGAGGAAAAGGCCTTACAGGGGACAGGGATGAATGTACAAATGTGCAGGTGGTGTGTGTACTACTCACGGCGCCCTCGTCCTGGTGGAATGGCAGCACACTGGTGCTTGATGTCCAGAGCGCAGGCCGTGTGGAGGACAGGGTCCACAAAGATGTCTGCTTTACTCTCCTTCAGAATGTTCAGAACCTCCTGCAGAGAGGTGGGTGATAAGAGAAATTAAAAGGATGTTTCTCAGACTCTTACGACGGCTGAACGTTGTCAGTTTCTGTTTACCAAGAGGAGAGGGAAGAGAACAGAACCACCCACCTTCTTGCAGCCCTCCACTTTGATCTTGAGGAGGTTGACTTTAAGACACTCCTCTACTTGACCGGTCTGCTCCTGGGCCGCAGCCTCCTCTGGACACAGCCGAGAGATCTGACACGCAGAAGGGTAATGTATAACCACCATTTCTTAACTGTTAAAAACGTGTGTGTTTGTAATAATCCTGGGGTGTATTGATTGTGATGATTCTGTAGCGAAATCCTCCACACGGAAAACGATTTGCAACAAAAGTTTTTATTTGGCAAATTTAGGAAGGTCCCTCCCTATTTCATTCGGTTTGGTTCTTAAAAACTGTATATGGTTTCCATTGCAAGACAATGAATGCACCCCTGTTTAGACCCAATCACCTCATCAGTGCAGTGAATCTGCAGCTGTGGGTCCAGTCTGTAGTCCAGAGCTGACTCCTGTAGGATCACTCTGATCTGGTCCTCACAGTCTGGAGACAGACGCTGTGGAGACACACACACGTAAGAGAATGGTCTAAGTACACCCACACAGACAAAAACACACACAAACAGTACGTGTAACCTACCTACCAATCACTCAAACATGGTCGACTATACTGAACAAACATACAAACATGTCAAATGTGGGTCCCATGAGCTGAAATAAAAGATCCCAGAAATGTTCAATACCCACCAAAAGCGTATTGCTCTCAAAAGTTATGCACAAATTGGTTTACATCCCTGTTAGTGAGCAGTTCTCCTTTGCTAAGATAATCTATCCACCTGACAGGTGTGGCATATCAAGAAGATGATTAAACAGCTACATCCTGTGCTGGGGACAAAAGGCCACTAAAATGTGATGTTTCGTCACACAACACAATGACACGGATGTCTGAAGTTGAGGGAGCGTGCAATTGGCATGCTGACTGCAGGAATGTCCACCAGAGCTGTAGATCGACAATTTAATGTTAATTTCTCTACCATAAGCTGCCTCTCCAATGTCGTTTTAGAGATATAGACAGTACATTCACCCGGCCTCACAGCCGCAGACCACGTGTAACCACGCCAGCCCAGGACCTCCACATCCTGCTTCTTCACCTGCAGGGTCATCTGAGACCAGCCAGCCGGACAGCAGATGAAACTGAGGAGTATTTCTATTTCTGTCTGTAATAAAGCCCTTTTGTGGGGGGGAAAAACTCATTCTGATTGGCTGAGCTTGGCTCCCCAGTGGGTGGGCCACCAATGGCTGCACCACTGCCCAGTCGGGTGAATTACATACATTAGGGCCTAATGAATTCATTTCAATTGACCGATTTCCTTATATGAACTGTAACGCAGTAAAAATAGTTGAAATTGTTGAATTAATATTTCTGGTCCGTATAAGGAGACCCAGTAAACATGTGTAGTCTGACCTGGTCTGCATATTTGAGTTTGAGGCAGGAGACAACCTGCCCCTCCAGCTCACTGTCTCCTGTAGCCTTGTTCAGGATGCTTTGGCAGAATTTAGGGATGTCAGCCTTACACGACTTCCTCAGCACTGGGTTCAACCTGTAGTCTGGACAGAACACGACAGGGTGAACCATAGGGGTTAGTTTTTGGAGACAGGGTGAGAACCATAGGGGTAGGGTAATACAGTAAACACCTGTAGTATGTTTGATGGAAGCCATAATCTCTACTCATATTGTGAGCTATAGTGTGTGTGTATATTTAGTATCCACCTGTATTCTGTGTGATCTGTCTCTTTGTGATCATCTGTTTACACTTGGGGTCCATCAGCTCGCTGTTCTTGTTCTGCTTCAGGCACTGCAGCATGTTCTTGGCATCAGCCTCAGTACAGAACCGCTGGCAGAGACAGACAACACTAGGACACTCAGAAACACAGATGAAGGCAGCGTAGCTGGTGAAACGTTGCTCTTAATTATCGATTAAATGTATTGCATCTATGCAGATTACATACACAGACTGGGAGAGACCAACAGAAAACAAGCCAGTCATCATGTCTGTCTGGGACAGTCTTAGTAGCAGCCAGGGACCTCTCCTTCAGAAAATTATAATTACTCTGAAGAGCAACTTCATACGGACACAACGTAATCAGCAATCATGGTTTGACTGAAGCACCTTTGAGCATAGCTCCATTGTTAAAAAGTTCCTTACATTCCTTGCTTTGGGTCCTTGTGTTATGCATTCAGTGCTAAAATGACTGAAAAATACATACCCGAATCATCTGCTTGCAGACCCTCATGAGTTGGAAGTCCAGCTCTGGGTCCATCATCTCTACCTCCTGCAGCTTGAACACCCTGTGGTGACAGCGCTGGGTCAGCTGCCTCTTGTTCTCCTTCAGACATTCTATCACCTATTACAAACGTCACAGTCATCAATAGTTGCCATCATCGTAATCAATAGTTATGAAAAATACTGTGTTTACTAAATGCTTTTTCAAGGCACACAAACAGCTGTCAGTGGGCCTTACCTGGGCATTCCCGAAGGCCACGTTCTGGCACAGCCTCCCGATGTCCTGCTTACAGGAGTCGTAGAGCTCAGGTTCCAGACGGACATCTTCAGACATCTCCAGCTCCTCCACCCTCAGCTGCTTACGACACTTGACAGACACGCGCTGCTCCTTGACGTCCTGAAGAGTGTCGTTCCTCACCGTGGTGCTTAGACAGAGCACTACATCCACCCTAGAGAGACAGCAAGAGAGAACGTTTGGGTCCGTTTAAA
This sequence comes from Oncorhynchus keta, assembly GCF_023373465.1. Lineage (NCBI taxonomy): Eukaryota > Metazoa > Chordata > Actinopteri > Salmoniformes > Salmonidae > Oncorhynchus > Oncorhynchus keta. The sequence continues at coordinate 33,803,005 of NC_068446.1, read as the reverse complement.
GTTTCACTGTAGTTTGGTCAACTATGCCCAGGTTCTCTCTCAGACGAGACTCACTTCTTCTTGATGTTGGGGCAGAGTTTGAGCACATCCTCTTTGCAGGCCATCTTAAACTTGTAGGAGAAACGGAAGTCCTTAATCTGGACCTGAGAGGGAGAAGGGAAACGCAGAGAAATGGGAGTGAAGCAACTGTCAAAGTCGTGGGTTCAAATCTCACATACTATCAAACTGGATGAACACACTGCACTGTAAGTTGCTTTGGATGAAAGCATTGGTTTAGAGGCATATTGTATGTTTCTCACTTCCATCTATACAATCATTTCAGATCGACACCAGTGTTGAGTTAATTTGGAATTGGGCGACAGACACTCACTCACCAGTTGGAAATGTGTGACTCCCACAGCACACTTGTCGTTCATCTCCTTCTGGTGTTTGTTTTGCACCAGACACTCCATCAGATCCCCCGTGTCGATCTGGTTATCTGCCACCTCCTGGGAGAGAGAAGGGGAGAAATGTCAGTTAAATCAGCTGATGGATCATTTTACATTCTTGACAGGAGAGATATCCCGGTCATTGTTAGTAGAGTTAAAATGGGGGTTGGTGGTATGAGAAACCCTGAGAGGGCGCTCGGGGCTGTGGTAGAGGTAGGACTCACGTGACAGTGCGACTGGATGACTGGCTCACAGGCTCTCATCAGCAGGGTCTCAATCTGAATGTCCTGGTGGGAAAAGAGAAGAACGCCCTTTTACCATGTGACCAACCATAGTTTACCACAGCCAGTTCTTCTTACATAGCAGTCAGTAAGTCAGTCAGTCAACCAGTTAGTCAGCGTGTCCCTGGTACTCCAGTCTCTCTCACCTCAGACGCCAGTTCAGTCAGGTTGCCCACCACATCCCTGCACTCTGACACCAGCTCCTCTAGGTGGTCCTGTAGACACTCCAGTTCCTGGAACACCAAAAAAAAGTCCATGTCAAACTTTTTACACCCTGGTTGTACAATTACTGTCCCCCTGATCTAGCCCCAATATGTACAGCCATATTCTATAGTAAAGGACTGTCTGCATCCAGCATTTTAAAGCAAAACCATCACGTCAGCAGTTACAGGCTACAATTCAATTAATGGATGAGATGGCAGACAGCAAGCGGTCTCCTCCAGTACCTGTCCAGACTCCGTCTTCTCACTGCACCACTTCCCCAGGTCAGTCATACAGCGTCTCTGCAGCTCGGGGTCCAGCTTCACATCCAGCGCCCTCTGGTGGAGGATACGCTGCACCTCCACTTTACAGTCCCGGGACAGCTAAAGAATATCAAAAGAACAGAACTCAACACTATTAAAAAAAAAAAACTCAGGATCTGGATCAATTCCATTTCAATCCAGTCAATTGGACATTCAGGAACTTCCTAAATGTACTGATTTGAAATGGAATTGAGGCCAACCCTGTTTAGGATGCAGGACAAGAAAACTAGACAGTAGGGGAGATAGGAGCCCCCAAGACAGACCTGTGTCAACACTTATGGAAGGTCCCATCAGAATTATGTGTTTGCTTGAAGTGTACATTCAGTAATATTGAATGGGCAATCACAATAAATAATCCCACTTAACTTCACCAATCAACCATTCCAGTCAAATATTAAAAATGGCCCAATGCAGATGTTATTATATCAATATCAAATAATTTCTGGTAAAGACGATTTACTCAGAGAATTTAGCATGATTAAAGATTAGAATGTGATTACAGCCATGGTCAAAAAGTGGTCACTGCTCAATAGAACTCGGACAATGCTCCGTGAGCAGAACGGCGCCAAAGTCCAGTGTCATCTGACAAGCTAACTAGTGCCTGCAGGTTCATGTGGGATAACATGGGCTTTTTATAAATGAAATCCACAGAATAATAAAATGCTAAAAAAAGTGCGCACACAGACACAATTAATTTACAAAGCTAACAAACAGAATCAGTATGTACCCTCCCCCATTTTTGTTTAGTTTATTTATGAGTTTTCCCTTTAAAATCACCATAGAAACAGGCCCTCTCAAGGTTGATTGACCAGGGTTTGAAAAATAGAAAGCCATGGATCTCGAGAAGAAAATGACAAAGGGTACCAAGTTGATTTTGATTGGTCCAAAGCGTGGAAACGCCTCCAAATGTTACCACCTCACAACGTCGAAATATGGAAGCGATACAACCAAGACCAGTGCAGTCTAAACTAGCAACGTTCACAACAAACAATCTTATTTAAATCAACACTGTACAAGCATATTAATGTTATAATATTGTAGAGAACAATTTAATGATTCACTGTGTGTGATTCATACTGACATAGGCAAAAACAAAACTAGGTTTAGACACTAATTTAGTAGCACCCTCTTGAATTGGCCCGTATTTCACATCATTCTAGAGCAAGAATTTTGCTAGGACTGTCTGGGAGTGGTTATTGGTAGACCGGTTTGGAACTCTGTTATTGATCTATTAACCAATTTACCGCCTGGTGATGTCACCAGGCAGACCGAAACTCACGCCAATCAGGTTGATGAGGTCTTGCATAGATTGCATTTTCAACCAGCAACTACCAGGAAATAACACAGATTCCATTTTTTAACACTTTTACAGTGTTAGTTTCTGCAGGAAAACAGAACTTTGCACTGGGCCTTTAAGGTAGTCATTCTCAAGACCATTTCCTGAGTATAGTGATCGTTACATCACATAATCCCACTACTGATACCAATGACACATTCAACATGTAGAGGTGCATGCACTCATACTTTAAGTCGTTGGCTAAATTATTTCATCATCAAAAAAGTACTCGAATTGAAATTCTCCAACAAATGAAATCTATAATATGCCCTCATTTTGACCAGAATCAACTTTGGGAATCAGAACCTAATCATGATAATCATCACTAACAAAACACTGAACTTACAACGAAAACATGTCTTCCTGTTTCATCCACTGCATTTCCCTTTTAAAAAGGACAACACCATCAGAATGTACTGAGGACAGATGCATTTCTAAAAAAAGGTCCTAGATCACTTCAGACAATATTTTGGTTTTCTGTGATAATTTGACATTTAGCTACATCTATATTCATGTTCCTCTACATTAGCCACTGATAGCTACGTTTTGTGCAGCGCACTGCGGTGAAATCAATCCTACCCGCCGTCCCTGCTCCTCTGTGCGGTAGGCGTGGCGGTACAGACAGGAGAAGATGGCACCAGGTGGCATCATCTCACTTGTCTCGTTCCAGCCGTGGGCGTGGCACAGGCGGGAGGCATCACCCTGGCACTTCTTATAGAGGATGGGGTCCAGTCTGGCAGACAGTAAGAGGAGTGTGTGTGAGGATTAAGCAAATACATTTATAACATCCTTTTACATCAGAAATTGTCACAGTGATTTTACAGTAACCCAGCCTAGACCCAAATGAACAAGCAAAAGCACAATGTGGGAAACCATACCAGAGCACACTGACCAGGCATACTAAAAACCCTTAATATGGAGTCTGATCAGGCCCCTAATAGGCTTTGAATGTGTGAAGCATGTGAGAGAAAAATTACAGGGCTGTTTAATACTGTTTATGCATCGAAAAGCTATGAGGAGTACTCTCTCATCTGTATCTGTGGGGCTGAGTTGGGCCTCTGGAGCTTGAGCTGACAATCGAGTTGCAGCCTGACATTCCATAGACAACATGTGGTAGGTGTAACCGAGATAGCCTGGAGGAGTAGAAGAAAACCCCTCATTGTTTCTAATCATCCTGGAATCTGGGAAACTAAACCGGGGTTGGGTTAAAACGGCACCAGGTGCAGATAACCATAAGATGAACCCAAGATGGCCGATCTGCCTGGGGGGGGGTGGAACCAGCCATGACTAAGCATTCTTAGTGTCAGCTATATGAGAAACAGGATTCCTCTGTAATGGTTAAGCTCTCGGCAACACACTTTAAAGTGTGCGGTCGACCAGCCTCGTTATTGCAATAATGAATCAATATTGAATAAAGATGATTGTTTGAAGAAATGACAGTCTCTCACTTGATTAGAATATTCCATGACAAGCATCACCATAAACTAGTAGCATTGCTACTTACTTCCAGTCCCGTGCTATGAAGTACTGCAGTTCCAGCAGCCTGTGTTCACAGTCCTCCACCATCTTCTCAGTGTACAGGTGCTCCATCAGACAAGACAGGATCCTACACAAAAGCACATTGGAGCTTAACAACTCCACAGATATACAATGTACTACATGCAATTTGACATACAAATGTTCTGCTAGCTTTGTGTAAATCAAGCAGGAGAGAGGAACAATTTGGTGACTCACATGGGGTCTCCGTTGCGGATGTGTTTGCAGGCAGTCTGGATGACAGACTCACAAGCCTCGTTCAGGGCCCGGTCTATACGGTAGTCTGCCCCAGGATCAGCCTCCTGGATCAGGGTCTGGAGCTAAGAGAAAGAGCGAGAGACCCAAACCTTCAACAACCACTGTCTGGTAATGGGAGGGTTACACAGCTAGATGACTAGGCAAACTGCACGTGTAGTAAAACTTGACAGTGGTTCTCTTTTCTGTTTGACCTCGGTGGTGGGATGTCCTAAATATAACTAATTTTAAGATTTAACATTTTTAAAAAATAAATAAAAATATTTTTACAGGCATTTAAAAAAAAACTACAATAAAATTTAAGAAATTTAAATTAAAAAAAAAAAAAAAAAAAAAAATTAAAAAAACTCTGAACACCACCCCCTTCCAGACCTCCCCCGCCCACCTTACACAGCAGCACCACTCCTGGGGAGAACCCTGTGAACTCACAGCTTTCTGGCAGAGGTTGTCGATGGTGCCCATGTCTCCTCGGCCCACCCTCATGAGGCAGTGCAGGGTGCGTCCCTTGCGGTGGAGGCCGGAGCAGTGGGCCTCGATCTCCCCACGGCAGTGCAGCACGATCTCAGGGCTCAGAGAGAAGTCCTCCATCAACATCCTCCTGTAGTCTAACATCTCCCCCTGACACTCACCGCTCACCGTACGACCTGGAACACACACACGTCAGGAAAAGTCACATAGGAACTACAAGTGGGGCACTAGAAAGGCATTTCATTTCATTAAGTGGAGAGAAAAACCCTCAAAGTAACAGCAGTGTGACACCGTATGAGAGAAAGACTAATACAGATTGACAAAACAGGTTGACAGGGAGAGACACAGATATAGATTAGGAAGAAGAGACAGCCAGCCTAACCTCTGTGTACGGCAGACTCCAGACAGAGCAGCAGGTAGGAGAGGCGTGCCTCGCGGGCGCGGGGCATGTTGGTGTCCACGCTGCAGCGGTACTTCCTCAGGTCTGTCTTGCAGGCCTTGGCCAGGGAGTAGCTCACCTTGTAGTCCTGGGTAATCAGCTTTTGACGAGTGGTCAGGGCCTCTCTGCACTGTGGTGGCCAATAAAAACACAGCTCTGGTCACAATCTACATCTGACTCACTGACTATAGAATGGAATTACCAGAACAGATATTCCCATTCAAGGGTGTTCTCTACATTTTAGACAACCATGCTGACAAAATGCCTTGCAATAACAGCATTATTCATATGGACAAATGACAAGTAGCAGAAGATGGATATTATTATTTTGTCGATGACTCCGTTCCAACCAGGCTGAAGAGCAGAACACGTACCTTTTCAGACATGGCCTCCTCAAACTTGTGGTTGAAGAGACACTTGTAGACTCTGCCCTCTCCGGCTGGAGTCTAGACATCAAACAAAATAGAATTGTGATTCAATGATGAATTCATTTTCACATTCCCAAAGTTAGTGACAAAAACGCCTTTGCAAGGAGCTTGGATTCAACTCGAATAAAAGTCTGAATGCATCTGACCCCGAATCTCGGAGGACCCCGAAATGAAAGAGACGAGAAGTGAACAGGAAGAAGGTACTCACATTTTCACAGAAGCGCTCCCGGTCCTCCCGGCAGGAAAAGTAGAGGTATCTATCCAGGTGGAAGTCGTCTGAGGAGAGTTCAGCCACACGCATGATGGCCTTCTTACAGTCAGGCCTGATGGCATGGGTCCCGGGCTGCTCCTCTGCCTCCCTGACCAGACCCTTCTCCAGGCATGCTATCACCTCACCTTGGGAGTGCACGTCCTGAGGGACAGACAGGGTGGCATGGGGACAGTGAGATGGATACGTTCAAGTTGGCTACAGCACTGACACGTCTCTGTGCGAGGCCAGGAGAGGTGTTAGCGCCCAGAGTTGCATTTTGGATGCAATGTTTTTATCAAATTTTTTTTCAAAGGATTTATTTTAGCAATTTAATAGAACACACAACCACAAAAACAGTCAGAGAGGGGAGGAAATACACTAGTAAATACAGAGAAGTTAAATACAGAGAAGTTAAATATTTTAACTTTTTTTGACGCTGAATTATTTTTTATTAATTCAGCATCAGGAGTTATTGCCGTTGTGTTGCCCTGACAACTGGCTTCTGATTCCTGAAGGCATGGTCATTAATCATCCTGTAGAAAGGAATCATTCAGAGGATGCCAGGATGAAAATATAAATTGTTTAACACTGGGAGTTTCAGGAGCATGGAAGCTAAATTTGTCATAAATCATGACTGAAGTAGCTAAGTTACTGACTGCAGTGAGCAGTAACTCAGGAGGACTCATAGCCAGGAAAACCACACTGGAGCTCAGAGCAGCACAGAGGCAGTAACTCAAGCCTGACTACATTATGCCCAAAGCAGGAAACCTCATGTAGTCATAAGCCATGGTGGAACACAAAGTGTCAAATAAAAAGGAAAACCAAGCAAATTAGAAACCTGCACAAACAAAATGGGCATATCCTGCGCCTGTCCATGTTTTTTGTTACCTCTAGAGACAGAGACCAATTCATACAAATCTAATTCTATATAAAGCCCTCATGACAAAATACTGATTTAAAAAGTGAGCAAGTGTTCCATCTTTACAGACGTGTAGGCTACTGAGTCGCCAGTGAAATGAGTTGAGAGTAGACAGTAAGAAGAGACAGGTGTGTATGACAGACAAGGTTAGATCTATGCCTATAGATGTGGTCCTCTATAACTCAGCTGTTAAAGCATGGCCAGGATGGTGGGTTCAATTCCTGGGACAAAATGTATGTAAAGCGTCTGCTAAATAGCATGTACTCTGATATATCACAGAGCAATAACAGACAGGTGAGAGAAGGCCACGAGAGCAGTCACCTTCTCGCCGGTGGATATGCTGCCACAGTGCAGGCTGTTGATGTCCTCGCGACAATTGTCCATGAAGCCACAGATGAGGCGGTAGTCGCTGAACACGATGCTGGTCATCTTGGTGATGTACTGGTTGCACTGGTACTCCGTGATGTTGCCGCGGTGATCCACCAGGCAGGAAACCAGGTAGCCCTTTCCTCTCTCCTCTGCCGCACATTCTTTTATCTGAATGGAAGGAGAGGAAAATTATGGTTAGCATGTCACAATAAATCTTTCTTACACACTTAGTTTGCATGGGCATCAAAGGCCTGTGCACGTAGGGGTTAAGCCAAAGCCAATCCATGATTAAATAAATGGAAGAAACTACTATAGGCAAGCCACTTTTTTCTGTAATTGAAGCTTTTCCAGTTAAGTGCGTGGGTGTGTTAGGCCTACTTCCAAACGGTGTGTTGGTACTAGGTGACAGTGACAGTAGTAGCATGAGGACAGGACCTAGTAGCAGTAGGTAGCCTGATGGTTAGAGCATTGGGCCAGAAACCAAAAGGTCGCTAGTTCAAATCCCTGAGTCGACAAGATGAACAATCTGTCAATGTGCCCTTGAGCAAGGCACTTAACCCTGGAGCAATTAGGGTTGCCGTTGATAATGAGTTGGGATATGCAAAAAGCCAATTTCATGCATGTACACTTGTACATATGTGAAACAGGACAAATAAGCAGATGTAATCATTATTATTACCTATAGTCAGAGCCATAAAGCTCTGCCAGCTAGCTAGCCAACTTACGTCAGAGATGGTGGTCTTGCACACCTCCACAGCCACAGACTCAAACTTGGGGTCAGTCGTCAGGTTCAGCTTGTAGTTCCACAGGAGCTGGAGAAAGAAGACATTAAACAAGTCTATTGATAGCTTAGAGAAAAACAGTACAGGTCCACTGTGAGTGGGAAATGCAAGCAGGGGTGTGACAGCAGGTCAGACCACAAGTGGGGCGAACAACGCTGTATTAAATCGTTATTCACATTCAGTTACACAAACTGAAAGGACAGTTTAATGATGTGAGGGAGGAAGTTCAAAACACTTACATGGTTGCAGTCAGCGGCGATCTCGGTTTCCTGGAGAGAAAAAAAAAGGGTCAAACTATGATCCGAACCGTAAAGAGAAGCAGAAACATGCTGGGCAGTGAGCAATTAACAGCACAAGGCCAAACAAACAAACACAGTGATGCAGCACTTCGGTTGTCAGTTGGCATGGAGAAGAGCTGAACCCAACACTTAGCCACCAGTAAAATGACTCAACTTGTAGGGCTGTAGAAACATATGAGTGTCACCGGTCAATATCAGTCCCATTTGACTTTATACCGTTAGTGGGCCTGTGCTTAATATAGCTACTGTCTTGACTGAGCCCACCTCCTAAATTATCACAAGGCCATTGAGGAGGAGAGGAATGTCTGCATGCCTCTCCTTAGCACCTCTCAGGCCAGGCTGACTGATGTTTGGCCTCTCTATGGGAGCTGAGCCGCAGGAGGCTGACTAAGCAATGCAGGCCTGTCCAACAAAGCACCAATCAGCGCATTAGCGATAAAATAACATCTCTACAAAATGGCCTACTACAATCTACAGGAGGGCAGGGCCACATGGCAGCCAAATCTTATGTTAGCATTGGAAATAATATCACTATTTGAATATCATGCATTTTTTTCCAGTCAAAATAAAAAATACTTTGATTAAACTTTGGAACTGATTTGTAGTGCGACTTGGGAGAGGTGCCACTGCTTGCTGCAGTTCGGGGGATGGGCAGAGGTCAGAGTGTGTGAGTGTGTGTTTGACGAGCGAGCATACGGACTCTTGCTAGCTAAACAAACTTGTAGACCCCATATATCATCATCATATCTGGTAGTGCCCGTATAATGCATCAAATCGATGCAAAGAAACAAGCTAAGATAGCCAGGCTAATTGAGGCTACTGTATGTTGCTATGCTTCCCGTCCTTATCTACAGCAAATCCATTCAGATTCCACAGCCTACCTGGTGGTTGCTCGTTGTAGTGGACTCCTCATTTAGCTAACTTAATTCCATTTAGCTTTGATTAGAGATCTCCCACTTCACTTGCTACACATGGAGCCACTTTCTAGTGCCTCATTTATTGGCCGACAATAACACGCATGCAACCCCTGTAGGCTACGGTAGGTATTTATGGGGCGCAAGTCATGAAAACTACATTCAAATGTTTGTTTTATTGAATTAAGAATGTTGTGAAATATCATTCTGTTTAGCAAAGTCAGTAATATAATGTTGCTTAAATTAATTTAAAAAAGGTTAGCTTATTAACAGTGAACCTTTTTCTGTGGGATACACAAGGCAATTCTAGGTCTTGTGGCATATTTTGGTTAAACAATCCCCAATTCAATGGAATTGCAACCCTCTGCATGCACAGTGCTTTCTTCCATCACATGTACAGCTGATTCTCAAGATCTTGCACCCTAATGAGATGCTATTGAGCTTTTATTATTTTTATTTTACCTTTATTTAACCAGGTAGGCTAGTTGAGAACAAGTTCTCATTTGCAACTGCGACCTGGCCAAGATAAAGCATAGCAGTGTGAACAGACAACAGAGTTACACATGGAGTAAAAAATTAACAAGTCAATAACAGTAGAAAAAAAAGGGGGGGAGTCTATATACATTGTGTGCAAAAGGCATGAGGAGGTAGGGGAATAATTAATTTAGCAGATTAACACTGGAATTATAAATGATCAGATGGTCATGTACAGGTAGAGATATTTGTGTGCAAAAGAGCAGAAAAGTAAATAAATAAAAACAGTATGGGGATGAGGTAGGTAAAAATGGGTGTGAGCTAAGGACTACATGCTTTCTGATAAGTTTTGATCACAATAATGGGTGGGGTGAATATAATTTATTACATTTTTTTGTTAACTAGTAAATAGTAGCCTACAGCAAAGTGTGTTTAAATCATTTCTAACTTCCTAACAATTTCTGCTAGTTCGTTTTTGCTACCATGTGGGTTTTAGCTTGCTTAAGCCTGCTAACTGAGTGTTAACACTTGTTTTCATACACGTTTTATTTAAAAAAAATTAGAACATTTATTTATCTTACAAAGGAGTTGTTTAATCTAACTGCTTAATTATTTATCTGTACTTGGAATTGTATTTGTAATTTGTTTTGCTAATCTTTACAGGAAAATGCCACGGGCACTATCTGATGTGTAGAGACATTTCACAACAGAAGGAAAATGTAGTTGGAAAAGCTGTGTACATTTGCAAATACTGTGCCAAATCACATGTGAATAACGCAACAAAGATGCAGAATCATCTGCTCTAAAGTTCCCTCAGAGCTCACAAGCTACCTCTGACAAAAGTGCCTCTACTTCTATTCGAGGTGAAAATTATGATGAATCAGACACCTTATCGATAGCAACAGCTCATGTTCCTCCTGGAATCAAGTTGACTCAATGGAGGAACGCTGTCAGAAATGCTGATCAATGTCTTGCTCGAGCTGTGTATGCCACTGGTTCACCCTCTGATGCTCACAGGCTATGTGTATTGGAAGAGATTTCTGAATGTTCTTCGCCCAGCATACACCCCTCCAACCAGACATGCTTTATCTACTCATTTGCTGGATACAGAGTTCAAGTGAAGGTCAAGCAAATCATAGAGAAAGCAGACTATTGCAATAATCTCTGATGGGTGGTCGAACGATCGTGGGCAAGGAATAATTAACGACATCTCCACCCCTCAACCAGTATTCTACAAGAGCACAGACACAAGGGACAGACACAGCGGTCTCTTCATTGCAGATTGGCTGAAGGCAGTAATCAATGACCTTGGACCACAGAAGGTATATTTGCACTGGTGACAGACAATGCTGCAAACATGAAGGCTGCCTGGTCTAAAGTGGAGGAGTCCTACCCTCACATTACACCCATTAGCTGTGCTGCTCATGCATTGAATCTGCTTCTCAAGGACATCATGGCACTGAAAACAATGGATACACTCTACAAGAAACCCAAGGAAACAGTTAGGTATGTGAAGGGCCATCAAGTTATAGCAGCAAAGTATAGCAGCAAAGTGAGAAGAATAAGAGCACCACATTGAAGCTGCCCAGCAACACCTGTTTTTTAATTTGTTATTTCGCCTTTATTTAACCTGGTAGGCTAGTTGAGAACAAGTTCTCATTTACAACTGCAAACTGGCCAAGATAAAGCAAATCAGTTTGACACATACAGAGTTACACATGGAATAAACATACAGTCAATAATAGGGTAGGGGGAAAAAAGTCTATATACAGTGTGTGCAAATAAGGTAAGATAAGGGACGTAAAGGCAATAAATAGGCCATGGTGGTGAGGTAAGTACAATATAGCAATTAAACATTGGAGTGATAGATGTGCAAAAGACAAATTTGCAGGTAGAGATACTGGGGTGCAAAGCAGCAAGATAAATAAATACAGTATGGGGATGAGGTAGATTGGATGGGGTATTTACAGATGGGCTATGTACAGGTGCAGTGATCTGTGAGCTGCTCTGACAGCTGGTGCTTAAAGTTATTGAGGGAGATATGAGTCTCCAGCTTCAGTGATTTTTGGAGTTAGTTCCAGCCATTGGCAGCAGAGAACTGGAAGGAAAGGTGGCCAACGGAGGAATTGGCTTTGGGGGTGACCAGTGAAATATACCAGCTGGAGCACGTGCTACGGGTGGGTGCTGCTATGGTGAGCAGTGAGCGGAGACAAGGCGGGGCTTTAACTAGCAGAGACTTGTAGATGACCTGGAGCCAGTGGGTTTGGCGACAAGTATGAAGCGAGGGCCAGCCAACGAGAGCGTACAGGTCGCAGTGGTGGGTAGTATATGGGGCTTTGGTGACAAAACGGATGGCACTGTGATAGCAAATTGGATGCAGTCTGAGTAGTGTTGAAGGCCATTTTGTAAATGACATCGCCGAAATCGAGGATCGGTGGATGGTCAGTTTTACGAGGGTATGTTTGGCAGCATGAGTGAAGGATGCTTTGTAGCAATATAGGAAGCCAATTCTAGATTTAGTTTTGGATTGGAGATGCGTAATGTGAGTCTGGAAGGAGAGTTTACAGTCTAACCAGACACCTAGGTATTTGTAGTTGTCCACATATTCTAAGTCAGAATGGTCCAGAGTTGGGATGCTGGACGGGCGGGCAGCGATCAGTTGAAGAGCATGCATTTAGTTCTACTTGCATATAAGAGCAGTTGGAGGCCACGGAAGGAGAGTTGTATGGCATTGAAGCACGTCTGGAGGTTAGTTAACACAGTGTCCAAAGCCAGAAGTATACAGAAAGGTGATGTCTGCGTAGAGGTGGATCAGAGAATCACCAGCAGCAAAAGCGACATCATTGATGTATACAGAGAAGAGAGTCGGCCCGAGAATTGAACCCTGTGACACCTCCATAGAGACTGCCAGAGGTCTGGACAACAGGCCCTCCCGATTTGACACACTGAACTCTATCAGAGAAGTAGTTGGTGAACCAGGTGAGGCAGTCATTTGAGAAACCAAGGCTGTTTAGTCTGCCGATAAGAATGTGGTGATTGACCTGGCCAAGGCTTTCGACTCTGTCAATGAATACGGCTGCACAGTGATGGCGGTTATGATATCATTTAGGACCTTGAGCATGGCTGAGGTGCACCCATGACCAGCTCTGAAACCAGATTGCATAGTGCTCGGTTTGTTATCTTAAGGCCTTAGAAAGGCAGGGTAGGATAGACATAGGTCTGTAGCAGTTTGGGTCTAGAGTGTCTCCCCCTTTGAAGAGGGGGGTGACAGCGGAAGCTTTCCAATCTTTGGGAATCTCAGACGATATGAAAGAGGTTGAACAAGCTATTAATAGGGGTTGTAATATTTTCAACAGATAATTTTAGAAAGAGGGTCCAGATTGTCTTGCCCGGCTGATTTATAGGGGTCCAGATTTTGCAGCTCTTTCAGAACATCAGCTATCTGGATTTGAGTGAAAGAGAAATGGGGGAGGCTTGGGTGAGTTGCTGTGGGGGTTGCAGGGCTGTTGACCGGGGTAGTGGCTATTTGATGCTAATGCAGTACGCCACAGGATGTTTTTGTGCTGGTCAAGGGCAGTCATGTCTAGAGCGAACCAGGGGCTATATCTGTTTCTGGTTCTACATTTTTTGAACAGGGCATGCTTATTTAAGATGGTGAGGAAAGCAGTTTTAAAGAATAACCAGGCACACTCTATTGACGGGATGAGGTCAATATCCTTCCAGGACACCCGGGCAAGGTCGATTAGAAAGGCCTGCTCGCTGAAGTGTGTTTTAGGGAGCTTTTGACAGTGATGAGGGGTGGTCGTTTGACCACAGAGCCATTACAGATGCAGGCAATGAGGCAGTGATCGCAGAGATCTTGGTTGAAGACAGCAGAGGTGTATTTGGAGGGCAAGTTGGTTAGGATGATATCTAGGAGGGTGCCCGTGTTTATGGTAGGGTCAATGCTAATTTGTGTGAGATTGAGGGCATTAAGCATAGATTGTAGGATGGCTGGGGAGTTAAGTATGTCCCAGTTTAGGTCACCTAGCAGCACGAGCTTTGAAGATATGGGGGGGGGGGGCAATCAATTCACATATGGTGTCACAGCTGGCGGCATATGGTGGTTTACAGCAAGCGGCAACGGTGAGACTCGTTTCTGGAGAGGTGGATTTAAAAGAAGTTCATATTGTTTGGGTCCAGACCTTGATAGTAAGACAGCCTGCAGGGTTCTATCTCTGCAGTAGATTGCAACTCCGCCCCCTTTCGCAGTTCTATCTTGGTCGGAAATTGTTATAGTTAGGGATGGAAATGTCAGGTTTTTTGGTGGTCTTCCTAAGCTAGGATTCAGACACGGCTAGGACATCCGGGTTGGCAGAGTGTGCTAAAGCAGTGAATAAAACAAACTTAGGGAGGAGCTAATGTTCTTCTAATGTTAACATGCATGAAACCAAGGCTTTTACGATTACAGAAGTCAACAAATGAGGGCACCTGGGAAATAAGAGTGGAGCTAGGCATTGCAGGGCCTAGATTTACCTCTACATCACCAGAGGAAAGGAGGGGGAGTAGGAAAAGGGTACGGCTAAAGGCTTTAAGAACTGGTCGTCTAGTATGTTTAGAACAGAGAGTGAAAGGAGCAGGTTTCTGGGCAAGATAGAATAGATTCAAGGCATAATGTATAGACAAAGGTAAGGTAGGATGTGAATACAGTGGAGATAAACCTAGGCATTGAGTGACAATGAGAGAAATATTGTCTCTAGAAATATCATTTAAACCAGGTGATGTCACCGCATGTGTGGAAGTTGGAACTAAAGGGTTAGCTAAGGCATACTGAGCAGGGCGAGAGGCTCTACAGTGAAATAAGACAATCATTAACCAGAACAGCCATGGACAAGGCATATTGACATTAGGGAGAGGCATGCGTAGCCGAGTGATCATAGGGGTCCAGTGAGTAGTTAGGCTGGCTAGAGACACAGCTAGCGGGACGGGGCTAGCAAGCTTGCAGAAGGGCCTTAGAGGGACGTCGCGATGGAAGAAGTATTTTAGCCTCCTCGTGCGGTTACGTCGGCAGACCAGTCGTGATAGATTAGTGTTCTGTGTAGTAAAGGGGGTCCAGTCCAATCGGTAGAATGCGTATAGTGGCCCAAGAAATTGGCCGATGGATCTCCTCAGCTAACAGTCCAATATGCTCTAGACAGCTCGCGGGCCTCGGCTAGCAGGCAGGCATTCAGGGGACGTCACAACGTTGTAGCCAGTTGAATAACCCCCTCGGGCAGACTACGTCGCTAGTCCAGTCATGAAGAATCATTGAGGCTCCGAACCGACAGTAAAAGGGGTCCAGGCCAATATGCAAAATAGATATTGTAGCCCAGCAGTGGCTGATGGACCTCTTCAGCTAGCCGGGAGATGGGCCTAGCATGGGCTAGCTCCAGGCTAATTGGTGCTTGCTTCGGGACAGAGACGTTAGCCAGGAGTAGCCATTCGGATTGCAGCTAGCTAGCTGCGATGATCCAGGTGAAAAAGGTGCAGAGCTTGCGGTAGGAATCCGGGGATATGGAGAGAAAATAAGTCCGGTATGCTCTGGTTTGAATTGCGTCGTGTAAACTGGCAAGAGTTTTCCGAGCTAAAGGTTAGCTGATGACCGCTATCAGTGGTTAGCTGACTACTAGCTAGTTAGCTGGCTAGCTTCTTTTGGGGTTCCGGTTCAAAAGTAAAGAACAATACTTTAGAAAAAAGCAGATCCACACCACATTGGGTGAGGTGGGTTGCAGGAGAGTATTCTGAAGTTCAGGTTTAGAAAAATATTTTTTTTAAAGACAGGCGGGAAAAAAAGATATACATAAGACACGACGAGGACAAAGACATCTGACTGCAATGCCATCTTGGATAGAGTTCTATCCGTTGGGGTGGTGTCGTCATCATGTTTGACTGTCTCCTGGAGGGGAAGGAGTCTCTCCAAGAAATGGTCATAATCACAGTATGCCGATATGGACAACCCCATCAAGAGGATCCTCCTGGATGATGTATTTTGGGAGAGAGTGGTAAGCAGCCTGAAACCTATAGCAGTAGCCATTGCACAAATTGAGGGAGACAATGCCATCCTGTCTGATGTTCAGACTCTGCTTGCAGATGTAAGAGAAGAAATCCGTACTGCCCTGCTCACTTTACTGTTGCTCCAAGCAGAGGAAACTGCAGTTCTGAAATACCTCAAAAAGTGTGAAGACTTCTGCCTGAAGCCCATACACGCTACAGCGTACATGTTGGACCCCATGTGTGCTGGCAAGAGCATCCTGTCTGGTGCAGAGATCAACAAGGCTTATGGTGTAATCACTACAATGTCTCGCCACCTTGGCCTGGATGAGGGCCATGATGCCCAAACCTAAAGTTATAAGCAGCCAGCAAGCTTCATCTGGCTAGTGAGGCTCGACCAGATCGGGTTATGTGTTGTGAAGCAAGCCATAATAAGGATTAAGCACAATAGTGTAATTTGCAGCTTTTACTTCTGACCCACTGGGAATGTGATGAAAGAAATAAAAGCTGAAATAAATCATTCTCCCTACTATTATTCTGACATTTCACATTTTTAAAATCAAGTGGTGATCCTAACTGACCTAAGACCGGGTATTTTTACTAGGAATAAATGTCAGGAATCGTGAACAATTGAGGCGTATTTAAACTTCCGACTTCAACTGTATATAAATATGCTACACATTGTGTTGTTAAATAACTCTAAAATTAATAAACTTTATTGATCTTAAAAATGTCCCTGTTACATGCGGATAGATTTTTACTTTAGAAACGTGTCTGATGGAAGACGTTTTATGATGTCATCTTTAAAAAGTTATCATAAGCCCACTTCAGATACACGAGACAAGACGATTTTACTATATTTACATTTCAGTCATTTAACGCACGCTCTTATAGACAGAGGAGCAATTAGGGTTAAGTGCCTTGCTCAAGTGCACATAGATGATTCACATAGTGGCCTCAGGTATTCGAACCAGCGACCTTTTGGTTACTGGCCCAATGCTCTTAACCGCTAGGTATACTGCAGCGCAGTTTGCTTGATCTGAGTTTTTTGAACATCTCATGTCAGCTGCTGGAATTCCCAAAATGCAATCTTTAGCTAAAGTCTTGCAACAAGAGAGGTCCATTTAGCTAGTTAGAGAACACTGCGCTAACACTCGTTCAGTCAAGCAGCTAGCTAACCTAGCTTGCTTATATTTCTCTGACAAGTCAAAGTGTGCCCTGTCTCTGGTGCATACATATTTCATGATACAATACCCTGATACAAGTGGCAACTTTGTTTCATTATGTCATTGTAAAGAGGCACTGTTACTGTGGCAACGGTCTGATCTGAATGCCAGGTCTTCAGTCAGTTGATCTCCATCAAAACATTCTAAAATTGGATAGTTTTGTCTCGTTGAGTCTTATGTCGCCTGTTGTATCTGAACTGGGTATTAGGCCTATCCTTGACCTCAGAAACCATGAAAGTAGTGCACGCCTGCACAGGTTGAGCTTATGTGAATTTGAGAACTGAGCAGTTTAATAAAATTAGCCTACATCAAGCAGAGGGGACAACTGCTGTGTTGTACAGATTTCCTTGCAGTGTGCAATGAAATGTCATCAATATGAGTGGACGACAATGTTTAGGCCTATTTGCTGTAAACAAAACAGCAGTTGGCAGGATAAATTAAAATCTAGTTAGTGGGACAATAGCCTTTTGCAATAAAAACAACACTTGTTATTACCAAATCTAAGACCTTACAATGCATTTTTAGCTCTATTGAGACTATGAATAGCCCCCCCAAAACAAAAAAAACTTCAACCCGAGAGACATTTTCAAAATGCCTCAAATTTACCCTGAGGGGTTTTCTATGATGCAAGCTAGATCTACTTCGGGATTTAGCAATGTTATTGTGGATGTATTGTGTGTCCCTAGTTCCTAGTTCCAACAGTGCAGTAGTATCTAACAATTCGCAACAATACACATACCTAAAAGTTAAATGGAATTTAGCAATATATAAATATTAGGACGAGCAATGTCAGAGTAGCATTGACTAAAACACAGTAGAAGAGAATACAGTATATACACATATGAAATGAGTAAAGCAGTATGTAAACATTATTAAAGTGACTAGTGTTCCATTATTAAAGTGACCTGTGATTCCATGTCTGTCTATATAGGGCAGCAGCCACTAAGGTGCAGGGTTGAGTAACCGGGTGGTAGCCAGCCCTTCCAAAGTTAGCTAGCTTCACATTCTAGTTCAGGCTTTATCCGTACTACGACAGTGGATATCGCTCATCCCCCTGCAGCAAACTCTAGCAGGCTTGTAACTGTGCATGCATGTCGCACATGGCTAGTCGAATGCCAAACTCTTCTTAGATCCATGGCCAAGTTAGTGCCACATTTTCATTTGTGCCGAAATCAAAAATGAAAAGTTCATGAAAATTAGGCCCAGGCTTTTAGAAATGTCTCCATTTCATTGCTTATCTTTAATGCAGTCTTTGGTGTGCTTATCACTCCCATCTGTGAAACAGGTTGTTGTCATAGACATAATCCATAGTAGGGTTTTGTAACCTCTAACCCTGGCAAGCTGACGATTAAACCCATTGGGTGCAATGGCAGCCAGTCTTAACTTGGATGGGAACTGCCATATGGATTTTACAGTATGTCTATGGTTGATTGCAGCTGTCTGTTTGCCTTTCACAAAATTCTGAATCCAATAGTGCAAAAGCAAATGCTGTTATTTCTAAAATGTGTTGTGATAAGAAATGAGGTATTTTAACATTAAATGTTTTATTAATCAAGTGTTTTAATCTGTTGTCTTACTCAAATGAAGGGGATGATCTTTGCGGATGATCTTTGCAAGGTTAGGCCCATTGATTTCATTGGTCCTCAACTCATGGCTTAGATACTTCATTCAGGGTTAATGGAGTCCTAAATTCACCTGCTCCAGAGCAGGTTAGTTCTGAAGGATTCATTGCTATAGAAATTTTCCTGGCTGAAAGGTGAGCCACTTTCATGGTACCGGTTACCCTGAGTTGAACTCAGAGTTGACCAAAGTTACCTCGCCAACACCTCAAACTGCGTTCGTGTTATAGGGCTTTGAAGCTGAAGACGTGTTTCAAAATTCCAAACCAGAACTTTGAGAACCAAACGAGTCAATCCACAAAGCCTGAAAGTAAAGCCACACTGCCATGGCCTCCTCCCTACTCTGTGAATGGACCACGTCAACAAAACCACAACTACCAGGGAGGCTGACAGTGAGAGGAGTAGCCTGGAGACAGGCAAAATGCTGTGTGCCTCAAAAACAACCCACAGCCAAGAGAGCATGACTCTCCAGCCTCCTCAATGAACAGGCCACTGAAATAGGCCTCAACATCTGGTGAAAATAAATTAAATAATACATTTCACAATGAAGAGGACTGAGATGAGAGAAACTACCTGTCATTAATATTAGACAAGCTCCTTGAGGCTCAGGTGCTTATACAAATCTGCCTTCTGCAAACACCGGATTTGGACCGAACCAATACATGGGCTTGAGGAGACGATGAACATGACCTCCTCTGATGTCCAGGATCCGTCAATTCAAATCCCAGCTCTGCAAATGTTGTGAAAATAAGTTCAGTACTCACCAAAATATGGAGTTTTGCAGAGCAACTATCTCCATTACAGTCGTTACGCAAGGCTGTAATACCGTTAAGTTTGCAGAGCTGGCTAATGGGATCCTGGGTGTCAGAGGAGATCTCGTCATATTAATTGTCTCCTCAAAACCAGGTTGTACTGGTTCAGATTAGGATAGTCTCACCTCTAGCTTTCTGGCCCTAGGCAGGGGTGGTCCCTCAACACAGATTACTGTAGATATTGCCTTTTCCCAAGCCTATCCATAACCATTGGCTGGAAGCTTAAAAACCGTCACTGAATCTCCTCCTACATCCGCCTATTCTTCCTCTGAACAGGACATTGCTGTAAATGTTGGCTCTGATAGACAGTAAATGCGTTAGAGATTATTCCCAACATATCATTAGAGGATCAAGCTAGCCATTGCTAATTTAGCAATGCCAACGGTCATAGCTTGGCACACCTGTAGATATTAGCTAGGTGACTAGGTAATTAACGTTAGTTCACGTTAAGTGATGAAGACTTCACTTTACTAGTTAACACCGTCCTAAATGGCTGGTAAAAAAAAAAACATGCAGTATTTTCAGTAGTTCTCAAATGATGAAGTTATCGAAGCATATGGAATAATAAATGACCATACTTTCTTTACATCTTTCTGCACCCAAGTAGCTAGCAGGCTAAAAGTTAGCATCGGATAGCTAACGATAACGTTATAGCTTGAGTAAAGCCCACACCCAAGCTCTGGACACAATATCGCTCACTCCACCATACCTCTTTCCTATCCTGGAGGCACTCAAGCACAGCCAGGTTATTGTTCCAGGAATGTTTTGGACAAAGCCTGGTCAAGTCCTCCCGACAAGCCCCCTCTTCGGCCAGCTTCCAGCCGCTGGTGCGTCTACGAGGTGGCGAGGCCGCGACGACTGGAGAACCTCCATTTACAGCAGCCGGAACTGCGGCTTGATTTTGAGCCTGAATATTAACCCTAACTGCAGTATTGGCGATTACACTGTTCCCCGATTTCTGTCCTAGAATGGGATGCATATACAAAAAGACAGACATCAAAAGCAGAAGAGGAACACGTCTACAAGCCGCCATCTTCGGATAACTAGCTAGCTTGGATTGCTAGCTGCAAATTATGACTACAGTGGGATGGGACGTTTTCGTGCATACGTCGCGTGTGCGTTGTTGGCAACCTCAAGTCATAGAGCTACATTTTCTAGACTGAACATCTAATTGAGAACATTGATATGGTCCGACTCGTTAGTTTCTCTGTATCACAATCACCCCTTTAACTTGCAATAAACACAAGTAGATATAGTTTTTGACTCTAGACGGCTGCGTTTACACTGGAAACAAAATTCTTATATTGTTCCCACTAATTTATATTTTGACCACAGATCTTTTCACGTAAGCTCTTTTTCAGCTGATCTGATTGGCCAACAAACCAATTAGTGGAAACAGATCTGAACTGCCTGTGTAAATTCGCTATCGTAATGGGGAAATCTAGCACTTTTGTTTCTATAATCTGACTTCTGTCTGCTTTCATTTGTTCCTGACATAACCCATGATACTGATATTTAATCTACGAAAATACAAAATCATTGATTACTGATCTTTAAAAGAGCACTATAGACAATGCTCATGGTTGCAGACAATGTTTATTATTTTTTTAAAAACATGATTTATGAAAATAGCGAGCTAGCTAACCGTTTGCAGTTAGCAATCTGCAGTATGAATCACACACCAGGATAGGATTGGGCAGTACACTGTATATATATATATACAGTACAACAGGGTATTTGGAAAAAGCCACATGAGGGTTTTCTAATACCATCAAAACAGTTACATGTTTTAATAAATGTGAATATTTTTAAGTACATACCTGCAGTCAACTTGTGCAATGTTAGGAGATTAAGAACATTGCATTCTTCATCTCACCAGTCACATTATTATGAAGTTTACAGGCAGTACCCAGTCACGTGTTTGTTTACAAGCACACAATGAGAGACTAGAGCCTTGAGTGTCACTCACTGTTGTGCAGCATGATGTATGGTGATGTACTTACATATGGAACTCACAACTAAATATCTTATGACTATTAAGTCAGTCTGTTTTGTGTGTGTAGCAAACTGTGTAGCATTTTTAGTTACTTGTATAGTTTAGGTCAGAAACTGTACAAAATGTTCACAATATGGTTGTTAGCATTTTCTATGGTATTTTACGTGTACTTGTTAGCATTACTAACCTTTGGATTACAGCGCATCAGTGGGGTTTGAAAATAGCGCCCCTTGTGTTCAGTGTCAGTATTACAAACTATCCTGGAATGGCACATGGTCAGTATAAAGTTAAGACAATCTGGATGTCACCCCAACCAACATCAGGATGAACAATAACCAATTATTTATATTTTATTACATTTGAAAAAGTATAAACATTTGGTATAAAACATAAATGTATATATAATTCCCTCTGGATCTAAAATAAGCAAACCATTTTTAGTAAATTTTTAAGATTTTTGAAAAAGCCTGCTGATCAGGCTTGAATCAGAATACAGGAAATGTAACTTGTTAGCTATAGATGTCCTGATTTTCATCCATGGATCCATCTCAAAGGTTGCATTTGGACAGGCAGCCCATTTCTGATATTTTCTTCACTAAATGTGTCTTTTGACCAACCAGATCAGCTCTGAAAAAGATATGAAAAGATCTGATGTGATTGGACTTTTGACCAATTAGTGGAACAAAGATTAGGACCATGTTCAGTTGCCAAACGTTCTTGAACGTTGCAGATAGAAAATGTAATGAAGAGCCGATTGCATTCCTTATTCTACATAGCTTTCCAATCTAAACGTTCCAAAACGTTCAATCCTGTTGAACGTGACCCACAATTGGGCTGCCTGTGTGAACGCAGCCTAAGACCATTCAGCAGGATTTAACATTTTGGAACATTCAGATAGAAATAGGCAATGTAGCTCAAACATGCCTCTGATATGTACAGTAAGGACTCACATCGGTTCTATTCATGGAATTTCTATCTGCAACGTTCAAGAACGTTTGGCAACTGAACATGGCCCAGTGAAGAAACACAACATTGCGAAATTAAAACAAACATCAGCAGCATGGCTGACAAACAGATTCATCTTCACATCCAGAGGAAAAGCTACAGAGCAAAACACTGGGTAGTGGTGAGTGGGTATGAAACCCTAGTCTTGCTGTACTATATCTGTTGTGTCATTTTTGTTCATTTTGATGGGACATTTTCAGTTATCCTCAAATGTAAACATTTAGGACAGTGGTGTAGCTGTACTGGCACTCCAGCTATCAGTTTGTTGATAACAGTGCAGCAGTGTGATCTCTCCAGTCCCTCCACTGCAAAGCAAACCCAACAAAGGTTCCTCTGTAGTCTAAGAAAAAGCTGTTTTAAATGGATGCCATTTATACAGTGCAGCAGCTGCGCTACTCATACATGCTCTATGCTGGTGGTGTGTTTTCCATAATCTCTCCTTATTCCCACTTGTAGATTTTGAGCATCTTCTCAGTGAGCGAGGCCAGGTAACTGCCCCGATTCACCTCAAACGGGCAGATGTCCAACACTGGGAGGTCAGCAGGCAACTTCTGAATCAGGGATCCACTCCCTGCATCCCACACCTGGAACAAAATTACATGATTAGAATCAATAGATCAATGTGAAGCTCTTGATCAGAGACTCACGTTCTTTGCTTCACGGAAAAATGGCTCACTCGAGATATGCAGCCAGTCGGTGCAGCCAGCTGGTTTCTTCACCCTTCGTGCTGACAGACACAAGCATCTTTCTGGTAAGAAGAGGGGCGGGGGCGTATGCCTTATGATTTACGAGACGTGGTGGGATCATAACACCATACAGGAACTCAAGTCCTTCACAATCAAATGTCGACCGCATTGTCTACCAAGGGAATTCTCTTCGATTATATTCACAGCTGTATATATACATTGTTTGAAATGTTTCATCGACCTGTAATATAACCTTTTGAAGTTTCTGTCCGATGTAACGCTGACCAGAATGAGCGTTTGGATATGTATACCAAACAAGCTAACAAAAGAAGGTATTTGGACATAAAGGACATTTTCGAACAAAATAAACATTTATTGTGGACTTGGGATTCCTGGAGTGCTTTCTGATGTAGATCAAAGGTAAGGGAATATTTATCATGTAATTTCTTGTTTATGTTGACGTCAACATGGCGGCTATTGTGACAAATGTTTCTGAGCGCCATCTCAGATTATTGCATGGCTGGCTTATTCCGTAAAGTTTTTTTGAAATTAGACACAGCGGTTGCATTAAGGAGAGGTATATCTATAATTCCATGTGTATAACTTGTATTATCATCTACATTTATGATGAGTATATCTGTTGAATGATGTGGCTATGCAAAATCACTGGATGTTTTTGGAACTAGTGAATGTAACGCGCCAATGTAAACTCATATTTTGATAAATATGAACCGTATCAAACAAAACATACATGTATTGTGTAACATGAAGTCCTATTAGTGTCATCTGATGAAGATCATTAAAGGTTCGTGATTAATTCTTATCTCTTCTGCTTTTTGAAACTCCTCTCTTTGGCTGGGGGGAAAAAAATGGCTGTGTTTTTCTGTGCCTATATGTGGTGACCTAACAATCGTTTGTGGTGCTTTTGCTGAAAAGCATATTTGAGATCGGACACTGGTGGGATTAACAACAAGAATAGCTTTACAATGATATGAAATTCATGTATGTTTGAGGAATGTTTTATGAGATTGATGTTTTGAAAATGGCGCCCTACACTTTGACTGGCTGTTGTCATATCGCTCCCGTTAACGGGATTGCAGCCATAAGAAGTTAACCCTCGCAGACGGCATCCCCAGCCGCATCCTCAGAGCATGCCCAGACCAGCTGGCTGGTGTGTTTTCGGACATATTCAATCTCTCCTTATCCCAGTCTGATGTTCCCACATGCTTCAAGAGGGCCACCATTGTTCCTGTTCCCAAGAAAGATAAGGTAACTGAGCTAAGCGACTACCGCCCCGTTGCACTCACTTCCGTCATCATGAAGTGCTTTGAGAGACGAGTCAAGGACCATATCACCTCCACCCTACCTGACACCCTAGACCCACTCAATTTGTTTACCGCCCCAATAGGTCCACAGACGACGCAATCACACTGCACACGGCCCTAACCCATCTGGACAAGAGGAATACCTATGTGAGAATGCAGTTCATCGACAACAGCTCAGCATTCAACACCATAGTACCCTCCAAACTCGTCATCAAGCTCGAGACCCTGGGTGTCGACCCCGCCCTGTGCAACTGGGTACAGGATGTCCAGATGGGCCGCCCCCAGGTGGCGAGGGTAGGTAACGACACCTCCACCCCGCTGATCCTCAACACTGCGGCCCCACAAGGGTGCGTTCAGAGCCCTCTCCTGTACTCCCTGTTCACCCACGACTGCATGGCCATGCACGCCTCCAACTCAATCATCAAGTTTGCGGACGACACTACAGTGGTAGGCTTGATTACCAACAACGACGAGCCGGCCTACAGGGAGGAGGTGACGGCACTCGGAGTGTGGTGTCAGGAAAATAACCTCACACTCAACTTCAACAAAACAAAGGAGATGATTCTGGACTTCAGGAAACAGCAGAGGGAGCACCCCCCTATCCACATCGACGGTACAGTGGTGGAGAAGGTGGAAAGTTCCTCGGCGTACACATCACGGACAAACTGAATTGGTCCACCCACACAGACAGTGTTGTGAAGAAGGCGCAGTAGCGCCTCTTCAACTTCAGTAGGCTGAAGAAACTTGGCTTGTTACCAAAAGCACTCACAAACTTCTACAGATGCACAATCGAGAGCATCCTGTCGGGCTGTATCACCATCTGGTACGGCAACTGCTCCGCCCACAACCGTGAGGCTCTCCAGAGGGTAGTGAAGTCTGCAAACGCATCACCGGGGGCAAAACTACCTGCCCTCCAGGACACCTACACCACCCGATGTCACAGGAAGGCCATAAAGATCATCAAGGACAACAACCATCCGAGCCACTGCCTGTTCACCCCGCTATCATCCAGAAGGAGAGGTCAGTACAGGTGCATCAAAGCAGGGACCAAGAGACTGAAAAACAGCTTCTATCTCAAGGCCATCAAACTGTTAAACAGCCACCACTAACATTGAGTGGCTGCTGCCAACACACTGACTCAACTCCAGCCACTTTAATAAGTGAATTGATGTAAAAATGTATCACTAGCCACTTTAAAACAATGCCACTAAATATAATGTTTAAATACCCTACATTACTCATCTCATATGTATATACCGTACTCATTTAAACTGCTGCATCTACTGCATCTTGCCATCTGTATGTAATACATGCATCACTAGCCACTTTAAACTATGCCACTTTGTTTACATACTCATCTCATATGTATATACTGTACTCTATACCATTTACTGCATCTTACCTATGCCGTTCTGTACCATCACTCATTCATATATCTTTATGTACATATTCTTTATCCCTTTACACTTGTGTGTATATAAGGTAGTAGTTGTGGAATTGTTAGGTTACTCGTTGGTTATTACTGCTATACTCACATTAACATCTGCTAACCATGCGTATGTGACCATTAACATCTGCTAACCATGCGTATGTGACCATTAACATCTGCTAACCATGTGTATGTGACCATTAACATCTGCTAACCATGTGTATGTGACCATTAACATCTGCTAACCATGTGTATGTGACCATTAACATCTGCTAACCATGTGTATGTGACCATTAACATCTGCTAACCATGTGTATGTGACCATTAACATCTGCTAACCATGTGTATGTGACCATTAACATCTGCTAACCATGTATATGTGACCATTAACATCTGCTAACCATGTGTATGTGACCATTAACATCTGCTAACCATGTGTATGTGACCATTAACATCTGCTAACCATGTGTATGTGACCATTAACATCTGCTAACCATGTGTATGTGACCATTAACATCTGCTAACCATGTGTATGTGACCATTAACATCTGCTAACCATGTGTATGTGACCATTAACATCTGCTAACCATGTGTATGTGACCATTAACATCTGCTAACCATGTGTATGTGACCATTAACATCTGCTAACCATGTATATGTGACCATTAACATCTGCTAACCATGTGTATGTGACCATTAACATCTGCTAACCATGTGTATGTGACCATTAACATCTGCTAACCATGTGTATGTGACCATTAACATCTGCTAACCATGTGTATGTGACAAATTACATTTGATTTGATGCCGTTTCATATTTTTCAAACTATCTCCAAACTGCCTCAAATCAGAGTCATATGCCTCTCAGTATTATTGAGTTCTTTCAACTACAAAACAGTTGAACCATTGATTCTTCTCTAATCACAGCAGTGGGTGAACGTTTAGGGCTCTATCTGTAATGACTGACACAATGTGCTCCCTGTCTCCACAGTGGGCCATGATTTCCTTGACCCTGTTTTCAGTGCTGCATACAGATGTTCACAAAACAATTATTATTGCCAATGCCCACGATTCTGTACACAAGTGATACACAGAATTTAAATCATTGCCAGTCAATGCTCACCATTGTATACATGTACACACACACGGCTCACCATGGTGGAGTTAGTGGACTCGTCCCCGGCACAGACCAAAGTGGAGCCCTCCCCGGCTGGGCTTCTGAACACAGCGTTCTTGGTGAGCACTTTGCATGAGGAGCCGGCGCTGAAGGTCTGGACAGGGTAGCAGGAACACAAGGGCTCCTGGGCCGCATCCTGCTGTAGAGTCCTGTTCAGCTCCATCAGAACACAACGCAGAGAAGGGTTGGAGCGCCCTGGGGTCAAACACAGAGACTGTCAGTCAAAATACTGGTGCTAGTGGTCAACACAGACCCCTGTCCTAGAGAGCTACTGGGGAATTCAGGCTTTAGTTCATGCCGAGCTTAGAGATATTAGAATCAATCCTGCAGCCAGTGGACAGAAGCCAGGACTACTATGAGAGTGGGAAGATTTCCTGTATCCAACAAAGACTGGCAGCAGTATTAAGCAGAATTGTAATCAGACAAAATATTTTCTTTTTAACACACATTTCTATCCACAGTTAAGTAAAGTCACTGTATATATAATATATATATATATATTTAAATCACATCAGCTGTGATGGAAACAGGAAGTTTCAGTACAATTTTATAAATGCCAACATAATTTGTTCATTCGACATGGTGGGATCTTTTTGTGCAGGTAAAATTAATTGTGTGAGAAATGGCTGTGAAAACACTTATGCAACATATTGATATAATAACCATTCTATCAGAGTAAACTTGGAGTAACGCGATGATATGGTGTGTGGTCCTCCCACTACAACTCAGGAAACCATTAGGTTACACATAATATAAGTTACGATGAACATAACAGGGTGGTGAAAGTGCACGGTGATGAGCTTGATGCTGCTTCCCAATAAATATCGAGGGTCTTATTCTGGTGACATGATGATGATGGCTGCCGTTTGACAAATAAAAATAATCTTGCTCTTTTGTCGATAATAATCTCATCATGTAGTAGGCTATACTCGCACTGTATCCGCACGCTGTTGGCTAGAGCACGTGCCAAGACCAGAGTGGGCACATTCGCTATATAGCGCAAACATTTTTGAAAATGCAATAAACCCATTTAAATAGTATTTCCCATTTGGAACATGGGAATTAAACTGCAAAAGTTGTACACTACTTCATCACACACAACCTTTTATAACCAACCAAAACATCTCTGGTGGAAAAATGCCCATATTGTTTTTATGCATATTTTTGAATATTCACATGTAAATCTGTTGCCAATTGGATGGAAACCTAGCCACACACACACACACACACACACACATACACACACACAGCGATTCTGCTAGCACTTCGTGTTCGATTAGCTCTGAGTAGAGAAGAGCTGAACACAACCGGTTGCCAACAGTAAAACGTTATGATGACACACTTTAGCTCCTTCTCTTTACTACAGACAGTGCTTCATTGTCTCTCACCTGGTCTGTAGGTGACCAGACAGTGTCTGCTCTCTGGCTCCACCTGGATGTCTGTGCAGCCTCCTGTCTCCAGGGGCAAAATGTGGGGTCTGTAAGTGGTGCCGTCCACCTGCTCCCAGAAGCAGCCCCCTTCCAGAGAACCTGCGATGAGGCCGCCGCACGGGAACGAGCTGGAGGAGGCGCGAGGCACGTAGGACAGTGAGGCCACGGGACACCTGGGAGGAGCCAGAGGTCATGGTTTGGCTTGTGTTACACCATGTGAATAACATTTCACACACACCATGTACATATAACATTTAACCATCTTTGAGAATGAGTAGCAAAACCCAACTGCTGAAAATAAAATACCAATTTAACTTTTTCTGGTCAGATCCTGTGGTCAGGGAGGAAAACCTCTGGGCCCTAGCTACAGTGACTTCAGAAAGTACTCATACCCACTGACTTATTCCACATTCTGTTGTGTTGCAGCCTAAATTCAATATGGATTTAAAATATTTTTCCCTCACCCATCTACACACAATACCCCATAATGACAAAGTGAAAACATGTTTTTAGATTCTCTCAAATGTATTGAAAATGAAATCCCAAAATCTCATTTACATAAGTATTCACACCCCTGAGTCAACACTGTAGAAGCCCCTTTGGCAGCGATTACAGCTGTGAGTCTTTCTGAGTAAGTCTCTTGGAGCTTTGCACACCTAGATTGTTGATCATTCCTCGACAACCATTTTCAAGTCTTGACAGATTTTAAAATCAACTAACTTGACCACTCAGGAACATTCACTGTCTTTTTGATAAGCAACTCCGGTGCGTGTATTTGGCCCTTGTGTTGTAGGTTATTGTCCTGCTGAAAGATGATGTCTGCTTTCCACCAGAATTTCAGGTTTTCCTGTAGGACTTTGCCCATGCTTAGCTCCATTACGTTTCTTTTTTATCCTGAAAAACTCCCCAGTCTTTAACGATTTCAAACATACCCGTAACATGATGCAGCCACCAACATGCTTGAAAATATGGAGAGTGGTACTCGGTAATGTATTGGATTTGCCCCAAAAATAACAATTACAGAATTACTTTAGTGCCTTGTTGCAAACATAATTAATATTTTGGAAAAATGTTATTCTGTACAGGCAGGCTTCTTCCTTTTCGCTCTGTCAATTAGGTTAGTGTTGTGGAGTAACTACCATGTTGTTGATCCATCCTCCTTTTCTCCCATCACAGCCGTTAAACTCTAATGGTTTTAAAGTCACCATTGGCCTCATGGTGAAATTGCTAAGCAGTTTCCTTCCTCCCTGGCAACAGTTAGGAAGGATACCTGTATCTTTGTATTGACTTGGTGTATTGATACACCACCCAAAGTGTCATTAATAACTTCACCATGCTCATAGGGATAATCGATGTCTGCTATTCCTTTTAACCCATCTACCAAGAGGTTCCCTTCTTTGCAAGGCATTGGAAAACCTCCGGTATTTTGAATGTGTAGGGTGCAGAGACGAGGTAGTCAAACACTATTATTGAGTCCACGCAACTTGTGAAGCAAATTTTTACTCCTGAACATATTTAGTCTTGCAATAAAAATATGGGTTGAATACTTAGGACTCAAGACATTTCAACTTTTCATTCATTTGTAAAAAATTATTCAAAAACATAATTCCACTTTCACATTATGGGGTGTTGCATGTAGGCTAGTGGCAAAATCGAAATGTAATCCATTTTAAATACAGGCAGTACCACAACACAATGTGAATAAGTCCCAGGGAAGAACACTTTTTGAAGGCACTGTAGGATTTATAGATTAGAGGTCGACTGATTAATCGGAATGGCTGATTAATTTGGGCCGATTTCAAGTTCACACAACATTCGGAAATCGTTATTTTTGGACGACGATAGTTTAATAAAAGGTGTAAAAAAACAATGTAAGTCCGTTAAGAACACATTCTTATTTTCGATGACAACCTAAGAACTGTGGGTTAACTGCCTTGTTCAGGGGCAGAACGACAGATTTTTACCGTGTCAGCTCGGGGGATTCAATCTTGCAACCTTACAGTTAACTAGTCCAATGCTCTAACCACCTGCCTCACGAGGAGCCTGCCTCACGAGGAGCCTGCCTCACGAGGAGCCTGCCTCACGAGGAGCCTGCCTCACGAGGAGCCTGCCTCACGAGGAGCCTGCCTCACGAGGAGCCTGCCTCACGAGGAGCCTGCCTCACGAGGAGCCTGCCTCACGAGGAGCCTGCCTGTTACGCGAATGCAGTAAGAAGCCAAGGTAAGTTGCTAGCTAGCATTAAACTTATCTTATTAAAAAAAAAATCAATCATAATCACTAGTTAAACTACTAATATCATCAACCATGTGTAGTTATCTAGCGTGTCCTGTGTTGCATATAATCGATGCAGGGCGCATTCGCGAAAAAGGACTGTCGTTGCGCCAACGTGTACCTAACCATAAACATCAATGCCTTCCTTAAAATCAATACACAGAAGTATGTATTTTTAAACCTGCATATTTAGCTAAAAGAAATCCAGGTTAGCAGGCAATATTAACCAGGTGAAATTGTGTCACTTCTCTTGCATTCATTGCACGGAGAGTCGGTGTATATGCAACAGTTTGGGCTGCCTAATTTGCCAGAATTTTACGTAATTATGACATAACATTGAAGGTTGTGCAATGTAACAGGAATGTTGAGACTTATGGATGCCACTCATTAGATAAAATACGGAAAGGTTCCGTATTTCACTGAAATAAACATCTTGTTTTCAAGATGATAGTTTCCAGATTCAACTATATTAATGACATACGGCTCATATTTCTGTGTGTTATGTTATAATTAAATCTGTGATTTGATAGTGCAGTCTGACTGAGCGATGGTAGGCACCAGCAGGCTCGTAAGCATTCATTAGTTAGCTAGTTAGCGGGGTGCGCGCTAATAGTGTTTCAAATGTCACTCGCTCTGAGACGGAGTAGTTGTTCCCCTTGCTCTGCAAGGGACGTGGATTTTTTGGAGCGATGGGTAACGCTGCTTCGAGGGTGGCTGTTGTCGATGTGTTCCTGGTTCGAGCCCAGGAGAGGGACGGAAGCTATACTGTTACACTGGCAATACTAAAGTGCCTATAAGAACATCCAATAGTCAAAGGTATATGAAATACAAATCGTATAGAGAGAAATAGTCCAATAATTACAACTACAACCTAAATCTTCTTACCTGGGAATATTGAAGACTCACGTTAAAAAGGAACCACCAGCTTTTATATGTTCTGAGCAAGGATCTTAAACGGCACGTATTGCACTTTTACTTTGAAAATAAGAATTTGTTCTTAACTGACTTGCCTAGTAAAATAAAGGTTAAAAAATAAATAATTTTTAAAAAATAAACTTTCTACTCCAACACTTTGTTTTTGCATTATTCAAACTAAATTGAGCATGTTTCATTATTTATTTGAGGCTTAATATATTTTATTCATGTATTATATTAAGTCAAAATAAGTGTTCATTCAGTATAGTTGTAATTGCCATTATTACAAATATATATATATATATTTTTTTTTAATTTCTAAAAATATTAATATTTTTTATTATTAAAATCATTTTTTTATTTTTTATTTTATTTTTTTAACTCGGCCGATTAATCGGTATCGGCTTTTTTTGGGGGGCCTCCAATAATCGGTATCGGCGTTGAAAATTCATCGGTCGACCCCTAATATAGATACAGTTGAAGTCGGAAGTTTACATACAACCTTAGCCAAATACATTGAAACTCAGTTTTCCACAATTCCTGACGTTTAATCAGAGTAAAAAATCCCAGTCTTAGGTCAGTTAGGATCGCCACTTGATTTTAAGAATGTGAAATGTCAGAATAATAGTAGAGAGAATGGTTTATTTCAGCTTTTATTTCTTTCATCACATTCCCAGTGGGTCAGAAGTTTACATACACTCATTAAGTATTTGGTAGCATTGCCTTTAAATTGTTTCACTTGGGTCAAACGTTTCAGGTAGCCTTCCACAAGTTGGGTGAATTTAGGCCCATTCCTCCTGACAGAGCTGGTGTAACTGAGTCAGGTTTGTAGGCCTCCTTGCTCGCACACGCTTTTTCAGTTCTGCCCACAAATTTTTCTATAGGATTGAGGTCAGGGCTTTGTGATGGCCACTCCAATACCTTGACTTTGTTGTCCTTAAGCCATTTTGCCACAACTTTGGAAGTATTATTGGAGTCATTGTCCATTTGGAAGATCCATTGGACACCAAGCTTCAACTTCCTGACTGATGTTTTGAGGTGATGCTTCAATATATCCACATAATGCCATCTATTTTCTGAAGTGCACCAGTCCCTCCTGCAGCAAAGCACCCCCACAACATGATGCTGCCACCCCCCTGCTTCACGGTCAGGATGGTGTTCTTCGGCTTGCAAGCATCCCCCTTTTTCCTCCAAACATAACGATGGACATTATGGCCAAACAGTTCTATTTTTGTTTCATCAGACCAGAGGACATTTCTCCAAAAATTACTATCTTTGTCCCCATGTGCAGTTGCAAACCGTAGTCTGGCTTTTTTATGGCGGTTTTGGAGCAGTGGCTTCTTCCTTGCTGAGCGGACTTTCAGGTTATGTCGATATAGGACTTGTTTTAATGTGGATATAGATACTTTTGTACCCGTTTCCTCCAGCATCTTCACAAGGTCCTTTGCTGTTGTTATGGGATTGATTTGCACTTTTCTTACCAAAGTACATTCATCTCTAGGAGACAAAATGCGTCTCCTTGAAGAGCGGTATGACGGCTGCGTGGTCCCATGGTGTTTATACTTGCGTACTATTGTTTGAACAGATGAACATGGCACCTTCAGGCGTTTGGAAATTGCTCCTAAAGATTTCCAAGCTGTTTAAAGGCACAGTCAACTAAGTGTATGTAAACTTCTGACCCAAAGAATTGTGTTGTGATACAGTGAATTATAAGTGAAATATTCTGTCTGTAAACAATTGTTGGAAAAATTACTTGCATCATGCACAAACTAGGTGTCCTAACCGACTTGCCAAAACTTTAGATTGTTAACAAGAAATTTGCGAGCGGTTAAAAAACGAGTTTTAATGTCTCCAACCTAAGTGTATGTAATCTTCTGACTTCAACTGTAGGTGTAGTGGGACAAACTGTGGTTGAGATTAGACTAGCTGACCTATGACCCCTGGTCTGGGTATCAGACTTACCTAGAGCGTAGTGGCTGCAGCTCCTGGACATGTGTGCTGGTGTCTCTGGTATCATACACCAGCACAGAGCCGTTACTGAGACCAGCGTACACGTAGTTGTTGTTGTCCAGGCACCAGCAACAGCTCCACACTGGCTTACCCGTGTTGTACGTCTGCACCACTGTGTTGGCCATTAGACTGCAGGAGAGAAATAAATAAATAAATACAGTCCTTTAAACCATCAGCGTTTTGTTTTCAATCTAGGTCTGACTGATTCTTGTAATCAAAGAATGTTCTACCTTAACAAGTGCGATGTTCTTCTCCATCAGAGACTGGGGCTATTAAGTCAACACCATTCTGAAATAAACTGTCCTGATAAATCTCTCTGCTTGGACACTGACCGACTATCTGTCTCTTGTGGTTACCTGGTGAGTTTGATGGTGTTGTCCAGGGCAGCAGAGAGCAGGAGGCCGTCAGCTTGTCTGTTGAATGCCAGGCCTCTGATCTGTTTAACATGGATGGGAACATACTGGCATGTCTTCAGATTCACCGTACTCACCTTCTTCACACCATAGCCTGGCAGGTAGACACAGAGAGAGGAAGAGAGAGACCGAGAGCGTGAGGGAGGGAGAGAAATGATTCCAAGAAATGTCTTTCATGTCTTACAAAACTCAGAAATGCTTCTTGGGAGGTAGCAAATATTTCAGACAGTTAAAAATATGCCCTCTGATATTTTCAAATCTATGCAAAAATTCACAGTTATTCCGTACTGAAAGCATATCAAAGCTGATCAAAGGTCTTACCGGGCACCAGTGTGGTGTGTGGGGAGGGATGGGAGGCCAGCAGGCAGCTGAGGGGTTCACAGTAGGACAGCACCCTGCAGCCCCCCGCCTGGGACACTAGCACGGCCTTGGAGAAGACGTAGTGGCCCCCCTGGGTGCTGTCCTGTCTCTGTGAGAGCCCAGAGAGAGAGGCCCCTGGGTTCTCAGAAGGCCTACAGCCAGGCTGAGCCATCAGCGTCTTCAACTCCTGGGAGAGAAGGTAGAGAGTGATCCAACTGTTCAATGGAAGTCTGTGTTCAAGCATACCAGATGTGATCAACAAAACTTTGAAAAATCAAGATATGATTAATATCAAATGATTACAGCATGTTGTTCTAATCTACCTGATAAACGGATGGGGGAGAGAAAGGGGGAGGGGGAATTACAGATAAATCAATGACAACATCAAAAGGAACAAAGTACCTGTATCTGCTTGCGTAGTTTCCCACATTCGTCTGTCATCACCTGCAGTTGTAGCCGGCACTGGGCTGACTTTAGTTCAGCATTCCTACGCATTGACTGCTCCTGCTCCAATGACCTGCACATATAACAAAGAAACACATTCAGACTCACTGGCTGTGTCCCAATACCCATACCAGTGTACTACATCCTTAAACTGCATAATATGCACTCATCGTGGTATACTCATCGTCATATAGTAAAAAGTATGTAGTACACCAAGGTCACAATGCAGTAGCGGCTCCTGACTGGTTGAGTTGGTGGGGCGGGGCTGAGTGCGGGTGGATTTCTCCCAATTCAACAGACATGCATCGCATTAACCAGGCTGACAATAGCTCATTTGGAACTTGATTAATTCTCTAAGCTCTGAATAAAAAAGGAATAGAGTTACAGGCCTACTCAGGCTGGTTATAGGCAAACTATCACAATAGACCCACAGTGCATTTGGGAAGTATTCACACCCCTTAACGTAATAAAATGTGGGAAAAGTTACAACCTTAATCTAAAATGTATTGAATTATTTGTTTTCCTCATCAACCTACACACAATACCCCATAAAGAAAAAATAATTAAAGTACCTTTACATAAGAATTTAGAACCTTTGCTATGAGACTCGAAATTGAGCTCAGGTCCATCATGTTTCCATTGATCATCCTTGAGATGTTTCTACAACTTTGCAAAATTTAATTGATTGGACATGATTTGGAAAGTCACACCTGTCTAAGATCCCACAGTTGACAGTGCATGTCAGAGCAAAAACCAAGCAATGAGGTCGAAGGAATTGTCCGTAGAGCGCGGAGACAGGATTGTGTCGAGGCACAGATCCGGGGAACAGCACCAAAAAAATGTCTGCAGCATTGAAGGTCCCGAAAGACACAGTGGCCTCCATCATTCTTAAATGGAAGAAGTTTGGAACCACCGAGACTCTTCCCAGAGCTGGCCGCCCGGCCAAACTGCAATCGGTGGAGAAGGGCCTTTGTCATGAAGGTGACCAAGTACCCGATGGTCACTGAAAGAGCTCCAGAGGGAGAACCTTCCAGAAGGACAACTATCTCTGCAGCACTCCACCACAGTCAGGCCTTTATGGTAGAGTTGCCAGACAGAAGTTACTCCTCAGTAAAAAGCACGACAGCCCGCTTGGAGTTTGCCAAAATGCACCTAAAGACTCAGACCACAAGAAACAAGATTATCTGGTCTGATGAAACAAAGATTGAACTCTTTGGCCTGAATGCCAAGCATCACATCTGGAGGAAACGGGGCACCATCCCTAAAGTGAAGCATGGTGGTGGCAGCATCATGCTGTGGGGATGTTTTTCAGCAGCAGGGACTGGGAGACAGGATCAAGGGAAAGATGAACAGAGAAAAGTACAGAGAGATCCTTGATTAAAACCTGCTCCAGAGCACTCTGGACCTCAGACTGGGGCGAAGGTTCAACTTCCAACAGGATAACAACCCTAAGCACACAGCAAAGACAACGCAGGAGTGTCTTCAGGACAAGTCTCCGAATGTCCTTGAGTGGCCCGGCCAGAGCATGGACTTAAACCAGGTCAAATATTTCTGCAGAAAATAGCTGTGTAGCGAAGACAATTTGGTTCCATTTCAACATATTTATTACTGAAACAAAAGTGCTGCAACATACAGTACCAGTCAAACGTTGACATTACTCATTACAGGGTTTTTCTTCATTTGTACCATTTCCTACATTTTAGAATAACATCGAAGACATCAAAACTATGAAATAACACATGGAATCATGTAGTAACCAAAAAAATACAAAATAAAAAGTGTTAAACAAATCAAAATACACTTTATATTTGTGATACTTCAAATTAGCCACCCTTTGCTTTGATGACAGCTTAGCACACTTGGCATTCTCTCAACCAGCTTCAACTGTAATGCTTTTCCAATAGTCTTGAAAGACTCCATCACTCTCCTTCTTGGTCAAATAGCCTGGAGGTGTGTTGGGTCATTGACCGGTTGGGGAAAAAACTGATAGTGGGACTAAGCGCAAACCAGATGGGATGGAGTATCGATGCCGAATGCTGTGGTAGCCATGTTGGTTAAGCGTGCCTTGAATTCTAAATCAAATCACAGACAGTGTCACCAGCAAAGCACCCCCACACCATCACACCTCATCCTCCATGCTTAACGGTGGGAGCCACACATGCGGAGATCAAACGTTCACCTACTGTGTGTCTCACAAAGACACGTTGGTTGGAACCAAGAATCTCAAATTTGGACTAATCAGACCAAAGGACAGATTTCCACCGGTCTTACGTCCATTACTCGTGTTTCTTGGCCCAAGCAAGTCTCTTCTTATTGGTGTCCTTTAGAAGTGGTTTCTTTGCAGCAATTTGACCATGAAGGCCTGATTCACAGTCTCCTCTGAACAGTTGATGTTAAGATGTGTCTGTTGCTTGAACTCTGTGATGCATTTATTTGGGCTGTAACTAATGAACGTATCCTCTGCAGCAGAGATTACTCTGGGTCTTCCTTTCCTGTGGTGGTCCTCGTGAGAGCCAGTTTCCTCATAGCACTTGAAGAAACTTTCAAAGTTGTTGAAATTTTCCAGATTGACTGACCTTCATGTCTTAAAAGTAATGATGGACTGTTGTTTCTCTTTGCTGATTTGAGCGGTTCTTGACATAGCCCTATTTGGTAAAATACCAAATCCAGATTATCTTCTGTATAGCAACCCGACCTTGTCACAACTGATTAGCTGAAACGCATTAAGAAGTTAAGAAATTCTACAAATGTAATTTTAACATGGCACACCTGTTAATTAAAATGCATTGAGAGAATGCAAAGCATGTGTAAAGCTGTCATCAAGGCAAAGGGTGGCTACTTTGAAGAATCACAAATATAAAATATATTTTGATTAGTTTAACAATGTTTTGTTTACTACATGATTCCATGTGTTATTTCATACTGTGTCTTCACTATTATTCTACAATGTTGAAAATAAAAAAAAATAAAACAAAACCCTGGAATGAGTAGGTGTCCAAACTTTTGAATGATACTGTATGTATGTATGTATGTATGTATGTATGTATGTATGTATGTATGTAAATCAAATCAAATTTTATTTGTCACATACACATGGTTAGCAGATGTTAAATGCGAGTGTAGCGAAATGCTTGTGCTTCTAGTTCCGACAATGCAGTGATAACCAACAAGTAATCTAACTAACAATTCCAAAACTACTGTCTTATACACAGTGTAAGGGGATAAGGAACATGTACATAAGGATATATGAATGAGTGATGGTACAGAGCAGCATACAGTAGATGTTATCGAGTACAGTATATACATATGAGATGAGTGTGTAGACAAAGTAAACAAAGTGGCATAGTTAAAGTGGCTAGTGATACATGTGTTACATGTTACGATGATGTAGAGTACAGTATATACATATGCATATGAGATTAATAATGTAGGGTAAGTAACATTATATAAGGTAGCATTGTTTAAAGTGGCTAGTGATATATTTACATAATTCCCATCAATTCCCATTATTAAAATGGCTGGAGTTGGGTCAGTGTCAATGACAGTGTGTTGGCAGCAGCCACTCACTGTTAGTGGTGGCTGTTTAACAGTCTGATGGCCTTGAGATAGAAGCTGTTTTTCAGTCTCTCGGTCCCAGCTTTGATGCACCTGTACTGACCTCGCCTTCTGGATGATAGCGGGGTGAACAGGCAGTGGTTCGGTGGTTGATGTCCTTGATGATCTTTATGGCCTTCCTGTAACAACGGGTGGTGTAGGTGTCCTGGAGGGCAGGTAGTTTGCCCCCGGTGATGCGTTGTGCAGTCCTCACTACCCTCTGGAGAGCCTTACGGTTGAGGCGGAGCAGTTGCCGTACCAGGCGGTGATACAGCCCGCCAGGATGCTCTCGATTGTGCATCTGTAGAAGTTTGTGAGTGCTTTTGGTGACAAGCCGAATTTCTTCAGCCTCCTGAGGTTGAATAGGCGCTGCTGCGCTTCTTCACGACGCTGTCAGTGTGAGTGGACCAATTCAGTTTGTCTGTGATGTGTATGCCGAGGAACTTAAAACTAGCTACCCTCTCCACTACTGTTCCATCGATGTGGATAGGGGGTGTTCCCTCTGCTGTTTCCTGAAGTCCACAATCATCTCCTTAGTTTTGTTGACATTGAGTGTGAGGTTATTTTCCTGACACCACACAGGGCCCTCACCTCCTCCAAAAGATCGTTGTTGGTAATCAAGCCTACCACTGTTGTTCCGCAAACTTGATGATTGAGTTGGAGGCGTGCGTGGCCACGCAGTCGTGGGTGAACAGGGAGTACAGGAGAGGGCTCAGAACGCACCCTTGTGGGGCCCCGTGTTGAGGATCAGCGGGGAGGAGATGTTGTTGCCTACCCTCACCACCTGGGGGCGGCCCGTCAGGAAGTCCAGTACCCAGTTGCACAGGGGCGGGGTCGAGACCCAGGGTCTCGAGCTTGATGACTCTTGGAGGGTACTATGGTGTTGAATGCCGAGCTGTAGTCGATGAACAGCATTCTCACATAGGTATTCCTCTTGTCCAGGTGGGTTAGGGCAGTGTGCAGTGTGGTTGAGATTGCATCGTCTGTGGACCTATTTGGGCGGTAAGCAAATTGGAGTGGGTCTAGGGTGTCAGGTAGGGTGGAGGTGATATGGTCCTTGACTAGTCTCTCAAAGCACTTCATGATGACGGAAGTGAGTGCTACGGGGCGGTAGTCGTTTAGCTCAGTTACCTTAGCTTTCTTGGGAACAGGAACAATGGTGGCCCTCTTGAAGCATGTGGGAACAGCAGACTGGTATAGGGATTGATTGAATGTATGTATGTATGTATGTATGTATGTATGTATGTATGTACGATGAGAAAAGGCAGTATTAGCCCAAAATAAAGCAGAGGGTTCAACAGTCGACCATGCCCAAACATCCTGAATTTCAGGTTAGTGGCAAAACAGAACTTAACAGCCTCCCTGCTCAAATTTGATTAAATTTTTACGTACGTACGTATGTACGTACACACATTATATATATATCCTGAGTTCCTAGTGCCAACACATTCACAAATCAAAAGATGTTTAGTATTTAGTTTAAAAGCTCTGACGAATGCCAAGAGAACAAGAAACACTTCAATGCAAAAACACAACCCCAGCCCACCTCTCCCATGCATTGTGGAAAAGTGTGCATCGCTCTCTCAAACGCTCCCTACACACAGCAGCGAATAAGGTCAAATCAAGAGGAGCTCAGCTACCTTACCTCTTCATATTCTCCTGCTCTGTGTTGTCCAAAGCCCTCAGCTTGCGTGCATACAGGAGGACGATATCAGAGCGCTTGGCCTTCTTGTTGCACTGCAGACATGCACAGAGCAGTAAAGGTCATTATAGGGACTAGACATAATCTGGGGGAATGTTTTCTTATCAATAAATTACATCATTGTATGGTAAGTCAATGGAACTGGATTTTAGCTGTTTGTGGCAGTATTTTCTCAGATTGAAGTAATTCAGAGGGCATTTATTGGGTTTCAAATTATTGCTTGACTGCTTGAAGAAATTCCATCTCCAGCAGAGTCAATTGGGTACCAGTCATTACAGTGGAACAAGGAGCTTTTTGTCACCTAGGAGGGACTGCAAATACTGAGTACAGGAC
The DNA here is from genome assembly GCF_023373465.1 of Oncorhynchus keta. Taxonomy (NCBI): domain Eukaryota; kingdom Metazoa; phylum Chordata; class Actinopteri; order Salmoniformes; family Salmonidae; genus Oncorhynchus; species Oncorhynchus keta. The sequence continues at coordinate 33,762,547 of NC_068446.1, read as the reverse complement.
CTTCCTAAGCAACTCCACTCCTCTGCCCCCAGACATGCCGAGGCTGACAGACAGACATGCACACTGACCTGGGGACACTTGGCTCCCTGGCCCTGGCCCCTCACCCAGCGGCTAATGCAGGTGGAGCCGAAGAGATGTCCGCAGCGCAGGGTGGCCAGTCGGTGCTCCCCTGACGTGGTCCAGGGCTCAAAGCAGATAGAGCAGGTCTCCCCCTCCCCCTCATCCCCTTGGGACGACCGAAGAGCCGCACCACTGGTGGCCACTGGGGCTGTTACACTCTTGAAAAGGGGGCCGAGAGAGCATGCCGATGGTACTACAGAAACTGTACTAGCTAGCTAATCATGGAAATATTATTCCCCTCCAAGATTCCAGGCCTATCACTGGCAATGAGTGTGGTCTTACCTCAGGATTCACTTGATTTCCAGTCTCTGTCCTCACAGCCTCTGTGGTTGCATTAGAATCTATACACAGGATAGACATGGTTAGATTTAACTCCTCATAGGTGACAGTCTAAAATGGCAATGCGTGGAACAGACTTGAGCTCAAGGTTGGTTTACCTGAAGGATTTGGGCCTTGCAGTGGCGTGGCTGCCACAGGAGGGTTCATTCCAGGGCTGGAGGGAACAGCAGGTTCGTCAGGGTTGTGAGGGTCTACTGGCCCTGTGGGGTCTGCCTCATCCTCCGTCTCGCTCGACTCTGTGGTATTGCCAGAGTCAGGGTTGGCTGCAGGGACTCGCAGCAGGAAATCTAGGAAGCGGCTAGCAGAGGGAGAGGTCTGGGTGGGGTAGAGCGCACTGATGCCTGGCCTTTTATCATACACAGACAATACAGGAACAATAAATGAGTTGGTGAAATAGGTACTCAATGAAGTACACAATGTCTCCGGTACAGTTTAGAGGGAGTGACTCCAGTCCAACCATAACTACCTGGCTCTCCGCTGCCTCCGGACTGCTGCTGTAGTGACCCTGTGCAAAATATGACCCTCCACTCTGATTCGGTTCCGACTGAACGCCCAGGTGGTCGGGAGCCGTGGTGGGTCTAGGGGACCCGCGTCTACCTCGTCCTCAACCTCAGTTTCGCTGCCAGAGTCAGGGATGATGACAGGGGGCTCTACATTGCCTGCCATAGCATCTGGTTCTGGTTCCCTCCTGGGGACCCCCAACTGCAAGTCCACCTCCATCGGCTCCATTTGAAAAGCACTACGTAAAATATATTGTTATTATTATCCTGAATTTATCAAATAGAAACTTGTTCTTGTTGTAAAAGGTTTTCCATTTGGAGTAAACGGTTTCTGTTGCAGAAAAAAATACAAATAAACGGTTTGTAACAGAATCTGCGTAATGAGTACAATAGGGCACGCAATGCTGCCTGGAGCCACATAGCTAGGGTGACAACAAAAATCAGGTTATGTACAATGCCTTCAGAAAATATTCACCCCTTTGACTTTTCCCACATTTTGTTGAGTTACAGCCTCAATTTAAAATGTAGTTAATTGTGATTGTGTCACTTATCTACACACAACCCATAATATGGCAAAGTGGAAATGTGTTTTTTGAAACCTTCATAAAAATTGAAAAGTTGAAATGTCAAGTCACTAAGTATTCAAACCTTATGTTATGGCAAGCCTAAATAGGTTCAGGGGTAAAAATGTGCTTAACAAGTCGCATAATAAATTGCATTGAACAAAACTTGGAAAACGTCAAGGGCTGTGAATACTTTCTGAAAGCACTGTAACTTGCATGCAACGCTAACTAGTTAACTAAATTGCCACGCAACGTTACTTGAAAAATGGTTAACACAAGCTAAATTGGATGGACAATCTAACGTTACGTTCGTGATAAGACCAGTTATGTAAATGATAATATATTAGGTAGCTATGTAAGGTACATGTTAGGTGACCATTGGTACAGTTAATAGGTAGCCAGTTAGCAAGGTAACAATGATAGCTAGTTATCTAGCCAGCTGCTAGGAAGTGCAAAACACGAAGCGGGATTTTGGAACTAGCAGTCACCGTAACGTTACATTGAGACGGAAAGGCCGCTCTGCTAAGTAGCTAACTACTGTAGTTACTTGAAACCGTAAACATCACCATTAGCTAGCTAGTTACATTACCGATGTAGATATTTCGTGAGTCTCGAATGTGATCAATGAAAAAGTACGGAGTTTTCATATATAGCTAGTGGCTACCCTTTGGAAGTAACCTCCTTGCTAATAAACTAGCTCGCTAGCTCCACTCAGATCAGTCTGCTGCTTGCCAGGCAGTGTAAATTAGCAGCTCGCCTCTTCCTACCTTGAAAATTCGCGTTTTACCAAAACGATCCTTGACAGTAATCAAACTTCGTGAGTTACCATGACAAGCTAAATTGTTAAACTACATTACACTTAAAGCATGACATTTGATGTAACTATAATCCTTTGCTATCTCCGTCGTCATTTGGAAGGCTCGAATATCCCCGCCAGTCTTCAATGGCCCGCCCCATAATGTTTCAACGCCACCATTGGTGCGGCGCCAGACTACTAAATATTATGCTAATGCATACTGTCCTGAATACTGTAAATTGTCACTCACACACAAATCGCTTCATTATTAAATATTTTATTTTCAAAGCTTTGAACCATAGTAGCAAACATTTGATGGTGTTGCTTTAATAGTTTGTCAAATCAATTGCATATCATTTCACAGTTTCAATCAAAGTTATTCCTGACTAATGATGTAAGAATGTACTAGGCTTAAATGACATCACAGGCACTTGATCAACCGTCTGTTGGTGTGGTGTTGTTCATCCCATGATGAATTTGGGGTGGTCAGTTGATGTCTTTAAACTGGAGCTGAAACTGGAACTGTTCTTGTTAATCCTCTTCTCCAGCCTAGTTTCTGAGAACTCTGGAGAGGAAACTCTGTTAGTCCTCCTCTAACTGCTCCACCACTTTGCGGAGCCTGTCCACCAACACTGTGAAACAGACAGACTTGATTACACAATCGGTCCTGGGTATTATAACACCTCTTAATGATGACGATCAGAATGGAAATAAGAAACAATGATAACAGGGCAAATAGGAATCAATATGGAACAGGTGAAATAATTGTTTGTAGGCCTACAGTAGGTCATAATGTCTTGGCCTATTAGTTGTGTGTGTTGAAGGTATTACCTCCTGCCGTTGGCCTGTGGAAGCTGTCATAGGAGCGACAGGCGTTGATCAGCTCTCCCAACTGTTTTGGGGAGTCTTCAGGAAGAGGTTCAGTATATTTGTCTTTACTCACCCTCTTTAACACCTCTTCCGGTAAGCAGTCTGATCAGAAGACGAGAGAAAACAGAAATGGAATGACAGATGTCTAAATATTACAGAGTAACCATATGCTTATAGAGAGAGAGAAAACCCAACCATGTTATTTTCAGATGTATCATTGGCATTGCTGTTAGTAGAAAGGCTGTGTTTAATAAACACTAACAGAGTTGACACACACCTCTGAAGGGAATCTCGCGGGTTGCAATCTCCCATAGGACAATGCCAAAACTGCAATGGACACAATTCAAACAGAGTGAACTTGCAGTAGACCGAGAGCCTACATTAGACTAAAAAGTACCATTTCAACATAAAAAATGTAATGGGTTTGTGATTTTACATTAATTTACAATATCTGAGTGTGTGATGGAAAGCTGACCTATACATCTCACAGGCTTTGTTGTAGGGGTTGTTTATATTCTCAAGCTGCTCCGGGGAGCTGTAGCATAAGGAGCAGCTCTTCCGGTCCTTAGACTTCTTCAACGAAGTCTCTGTTTTCACCAGCTCCAAACCTCCTAGCTGACCACACAACAATTACATTGAGGTGGAGTACTTCGCCTATCACTTTGTAGTGCCAAACACACATGGATGTGTAGTGGAATGCATTAAACCTCATACCTTCACTCTGTACCCGGTATCTACTAGGAACTTTCTGCTGTTGATGCATCCGTGCACTTGAAACTTCTTCTCAGACTGGTGTAATCTACAGTGAAAGAGGGATTAGCTTGTCATGCCAGGGTAGCTCAGTGTGATTAGGATACACTTTCTTGTTCTGTGAACTTTGGTGAGCAAGGCACAGGGCACAGATACAGTGTACCCATTATTTTAGTGAAGGGGAAACACCAGACCATACTGTATATTATTGGTGGGTAGAAGTTAATAGGTGGGTCATAAGATGCATGAATAGCATCCAGCTTTTGGTGTCACTTTCCGCCGCGCAGGAGGAACCCTTTCATGTCCGCCAACATTTCATGTTGAAGGTGTCTGTACTGGTTGCGACAGAGCCTTATTCAACATAAAAGTATGATAGGCCAATTCCTTAGTTCAAATTGTATAAATATAACACATTTATGGCAACGATATGGCAGAGATGGTGCTTCATGTGCAATAGGTGTACTGTCTGGTCTACGTGTGTAAGGCACAGGGTAAAGAGTGGTTTACTGTACCTGTAAAGGCCTTGTGCTGCATCCAGACTCATGCGGGCCCTTCTGTCCCAGGGCAGCTTACTTTGGGAATCCAGCACCTCTCTTAGACTGCCCTTCTCACAAAACTCCATCACAATAAGGTAGTTTGGATTGGGACCTGCAGGACAACAAGGGTAGAGAAAAGCATGTCAGAAATCAGCTCAATGCAATTGAAGAATCCATAGACTCTAACCACTTCTGGGAAAATTGGAAAACACTAAACAAACAACAACACGAAGAATTATCTATCCAAAATGGAGATGTATGGGTAAACCACTTCTCCAATCTTTTGGTTCTATAACAAAGAACAAAGAGCAAAAACATATACATGATCAAATACAGATCTTAGAATCAACTATTAAAGACTACAAGAACCCACTGGATTCTCCAATTACATTGAATGAGTTACAGGACAAAATAAAAACCCTTCAACCCAAGAAGGCCTGTGGTGTCGATGGTATCCTCAATGAAATTATCAAATATACAGACAACAAATTCCAATTGGCTATACTAAAACTCTTTAACATCATACTTAGCTCTGGCATCTTCCCCAATATTTGGAACCAAGGACTGATCACCCCAATCCACAAAAGTGGAGACAAATTTGACCCCAATAACTACTGTGGAATATGTGTCAACAGTAACCTTGGGAAAATCCTCTGCATTATTATTAACAGCAGACTCGTACATTTCCTCAATGAAAACAATGTACTGAGCAAATGTCAAATTGGCTTTTACCAAATTACCGTACAACAGACCATGTATTCACCCTGCACACCCTAATTGACAACCAAACAAACCAAAACAAAGGCAAAGTCTTCTCATGCTTTGTTGATTTCAAAAAGCCTTCGACTCAATCTGGCATGAGGGTCTGCTATACAAACTGATGGAAAGTGGTGTTGGGGGTAAAACATACGACATTATAAAATCCATGTACACAAACAACAAGTGTGCGGTTAAAATTGGCAAAAACACACACATTTCTTCACACAGGGTCGTGGGGTTAGACAGGGATGCAGCTTAAGCCCCACCCTCTTCAACATATATATCAACGAATTTGCGCGGGCACTAGAAAAGGCTGCAGCACCCGGCCTCACCCTGCTAGAATCCGAAGTCAAATGTCTGCTGTTTGCTGATGATCTGGTGCTTCTGTCACCAACCAAGGAGGGCCTACAGCAGCACCTAGATCTTATGCACAGATTCTGTCAGACCTGGGCCCTGACAGTAAATCTCAGTAAGACCAAAATAATGGTGTTCCAAAAAAGGTCCAGTCACCAGGACCACAAATACAAATTCCATCTAGACACTGTTGCCCTAGAGCACACAAAAAACTATACATACCTTGGCCTAAACATCAGCGCCACAGGTAACTTCCACAAAGCTGTGAACGATCTGAGAGACAAGGCAAGAAGGGCATTCTATGCCATCAAAATAAACATAAATTTCAACATACCAATTAGGATTTGGCTAAAAATACTTGAATCAGTCATAGAGCCCATTGCCCTTTATGGTTGTGAGGTCTGGGGTCCGCTCACCAACCAAGACTTCACAAAATGGGACAAACACCAAATTGAGACTCTGCACGCAGAATTCTGCAAAAATATCCTCAGTGTACAACGTAAAACACCAAATAATGCATGCAGAGCAGAATTAGGCCGATACCCACTAATTATCAAAATCCAGAAAAGAGCCGTTAAATTCTACAACCACCTAAAAGGAAGCGATTCACAAACCTTCCATAACCAAGCCATCACCTACAGAGAGATGAACCTGGAGAAGACAAGCTGGTCCTGGGGCTCTGTTCACAAACACAAACACACCCTACAGAGCCCCAGGACAACAGCACAATTAGACCCAACCAAATCATGAGAAAACAAAAGATAATTACTTAACACATTGGAAAGAATTAACAAAAAAACAGAGCAAACTAGAATGCTATTTGGCCCTACACAGAGAGTACACAGCGGCAGAATACCTGACCACTGTGACTGACCCAAAATTAAGGAAAGCTTTGACTATGTACAGACTCAGTGAGCATAGCCTTGCTATTGAGAAAGGCCGCCATAGGCAGACATGGCTCTCAAGAGAAGACAGGCTATGTGCTCACTGCCCACAAAATGAGGTGGAAACTGAGCTGCACTTCCTAACCTCCTGCCCAATGTATGACCATATTAGAGAGACATATTTCCCCCAGATTACACAGATCCACAAAGAATTCGAAAACAAATCCAATTTTGAAAAACTCCCATATCTTTTGGGTGAAATTCCACAGTGTGCCATCACAGCAGCAATATTTGTGACCTGTTGCCACGAGAAAAGGGCAACCAGTGAAGAACAAACACCATTGTAAATACAACCCATATTTATGCTTATTTATTTTATCTTGTGTCCTTTAACTATTTGTACATTGTGTATATATATATATATATATATATATATATATATATATATATATATATATGACATTTGTAATGTCTTTACTGTTTTGAAACTTCTGTATGTGTAATGTTTACTGTTCATTTTTGTTGTTTTTCACTTTATATATTCACTTTGTATGTTGTCTACCTCACTTGCTTTGGCAATGTTAACACATGTTTCCCATGCCAATAAAGCCCTTGAATTGAATTGAATTGAAAAGGATGATTAAATGCAACAAGGGCACATCATCATCACATTTTGATATCATATCCTGCAATCACATGGTGATTATATCCCATCTCCTATTTGTTCAGTAACTATTTCACATACTGTAAAACAAATAGAGTAGCCCACTCACCACCCTCTTGCTGGACACAGATCCCAAACATTCGCAGGATGTTTGGCGACTCAAAGCGCTTCATAGTCTCCACCTCCTTTTTGAAGATGCTTCTCAGCTGACTGGGTGGGACAAACATTACCGATTAGACAAATAGATGTTTAGAACTGAAGTTTATACTAAAATAATTCTGAGATGTCTTGTATGCTACGCTACATACCTTGGGCTTGTGCTCCTTGGGTAGGTGTATCTTTTGATGGCTACTGTGAATTTGTTATACTCTCCTTTGTACAAAACTGAGTTGTCATTTTTTAATATGGGCTCTTTGGGCATGTCGTAGGTCAGCTCCTCTGGTTTGATCTCTCTGATGTCTTGAATTAAAATGCTGGGCTTCTGTACTGTCAATGGATAACACACAACAAAGCCAATAAGATAAAGTCACACAGGCACTTAGGAACATAACAGATCAATTACACAGATAACTCAAGGTATCACAGAGCAACACACAGTGTTGTAAAATACAGTGCGGATGGAGGGTGCTTGCCTGGTGCAGGATGCAAAACTGTGCTGTGTTTTGGGATCTGATTTGACTGACACATTGTTTATCATCCCATGCACATAATTTTCATCTGTGCAGAGTGCCGTCAATATAGTTTGTGTGAGTGGAACAATAGTGCTTGTAGTATCAAACAAAAACATAGAAAGGTGTAAACCACACAGGAACAAATGAGCAAACAGACTCTCAGCCCCTTTTTATCTGAGATTAAATGTGAGATTAATGAACACAGAAGTTGCTCAGAATCCAAATGAAATAGTAGTTACCAAATGCAGTATGATGTTTGAATGTGATCAATTGGCAACAACTAAGGACAAAACATTTTTTAGTTCCATTAAATTAGACATCTATATAGGCTTACTCACAGGTTTCCAACATTGCTTTGATGTCTTTCACATCCTTTTTGGTAGAGTCCATTTTCTCATGCATTGTGTCCAATCTTTCCTTGTTGCCCTCCGCCAGAGAATGTAGCACTGTGGGTTATATTGGCACTGATATGGCTAGCTATTTATTTGCATGAACTTAAATTCAATAGCTAATACTTACTCACAAGGATTCCTAAATCATTGCTTAGAATAATGAAAATGACTGCAGTTTCTACAGGTAATTGTTTTCAGGCTGGTTGTATTGGTGCTAGCTAGGTAACGTTAGCATGCTAAAGCTAGCTACCCCAGCAGTTGCGGTCGAACAAATGATGCTTTATTACCAAAGCGGTATTGTAAACACATCGTTCGTGGCCAGTGTTTACTTGTTTGTTGACTTTTGTACAGCTTTGACAGTGCTACTATCTTTTTTTGACAGGCAAAGACTCAAACGGCGTTCCATCAGAAAAATTGCGCACTTGGTAGTGTTAACCAGTGCTCGCCCAGTCGGCGAAAGCCAACATCACCCACCACAGAGAACGGTTGATTGTCAAGGGCAATGAATTCCATTCCATTTGAGTTGTCTCGCTGAAATGTTGTTTTGTTGACTGCTCAATCCACACAGCAGACATGGTGGGCTAGTTTAGGAATGCTGTGTTGCACGTATAGCGCAACATTTTATGTGGCGTCATTACGTCATGTACCTTTGTTAAATAGGCATGTGCGCCATCGGGTTTGCACATCTGGTGTTAAACTAGACATCGGCTAATACCGATGTTGGCATTTCTAGCTTTTTTTTTTTAATCGTCCGATAACGATATGTTCACCGATATATCGTGCATCCCTAATTGGCACAATGTCACCTGCCTGAAATTGCCCCACCCCACACACGGTGTACTCGGGTGTCTCACATTTTTGCAGCTCCAGACAATCAATCTCTCTGTCTTCCTCATCCTCTCTCCATCGTGTTGCCTCTTGAAACACCTGCTGTAGCTTCTGTCTCTGGTCCACCTGCAGGGCAAGCGAGAGCACCTGAGCCGCATCGTTCAAGCGCTCATTCAAACTTTCAAAATCATCTCCCTGGTCGTAGGCCTTCAGGATGCGCTTCAGGTAGTTGGCACTGGCATATTTCTTAACCACATCCTGGGCAGATTCTAAGGTGAATTTGAGCTCACTCAGGCCGTTCTCCACATGTGCAGGGTATTCCCCCAGCCCCTTCATCTTTACCGCCCTCACCAGCTCTTCCAAGGCTTTTACGCGCATACCCAAACGCTGACATCGCTTCTTGTTGGCTTTCACTTCACCACATAGAGAGTAGAGCTTCTCCGCTATGCCCAAGATGGGATCTATGATGTCCATGGCTGGAGAAAGAAGAAATGGTTTTAAGAAATGCATTTGACAAGGTTTTCCAAAAACACAGCTCTGAGAAAGTCTATCTACCAAAGCGTATATACAGTACAGTATACTAACTTGTTGACAGAGCACAAACCTTGTTCAACAATTTATGTTGAACCCATCCCATAGCAGCCTTACAAGTTCTGGCGACATCTCTCCCGCTAAAAATCAGTTAGACATTTTATGTGCAGATTGTATGTATGTAGTAGGCATTGTTATCACCTGAGGGCATTGATGATATCAGCTGAAACAGTACATCAGGTCCTTAGGGGTGTATTCATTCCGTAAACCGTTTCCCATATAAAAAACAAACGGAACAAACTGGGAGTGACCTACCTGAAATTGTTCAATAGAAACTCATTTGCGTTTTCTGTTTGTAGTAAACAGTTTGTTGCAAAACATTTAGCAACAGATTAAATGTTTGGCAACAGAATCGGCATAATGAATACAGCACAGGTCTTTTCTTGACCATAACCACTTATTTCCCAGAAGCTATTTTGGCACTGAGTAATGTCAGATAATGTCTTTTGAAAGCTAGTCAGGAAGAGGAACGGAAACTTGCTTAACCCTGATACACATCTGATGTGAGGTAGTAATGAGCTGTTTGAGTTCTTGCGATAGCTGAGGGAAGTTTATTTTGCCTTAATTTCAAAAAGAAAGAAATGATCACCAGTCATTACATTTACATTACATTTAAGTCATTTAGCAGACGCTCTTATCCAGACTTACAAATCAAATCAAATCAAATCAAATTTATTTATATAGCCCTTCGTACATCAGCTGATATCTCAAAGTGCTGTACAGAAACCCAGCCTAAAACCCCAAACAGCAAACAATGCAGGTGTAAAAGCACCTACAAATTGGTGCATACACCTTATGACATCCAGTGGAACAGCCACTTGCATCTAAATCTTTTTTTTTTTTTGGGGGGTGAGAAGGATTACTTACCCTTACTTACCCTATCCTAGGTATTCCTTGAAGAGGTGGGGTTTCAGGTGTCTCCGGAAGGTGGTGATTGACTCCGCTGTCCTGGCGTCGTGAGGGAATGACAAACAATAAGGGCTGGTTTCCCAGACCCAGTTTAAGCTCTGGAATAAAATGTACTTTAAAGTGAGAAAATTGCTGTTGATGACATGGATATGATGTGGCTACCTCTTGAAAAAAAAGTGTTTTAGATGCATGCCAGCAAACCCACTACACAACACTAAACAATACATTCATTTCACGATAACGCTGACAAACGGTGTCCACAAACTGTTAGGGCCTACATAAAAATAGTATGCAGGATCGCAAAATAGTATGCAGGATCATCTGGATATGTATGCAACAAGAGTTTGTTTTCAAAGTATCCCAATTAGCAGAAAACTGCCGACATGGCAACCCTGCTTTGACTAGCCCTTTAGTCAGCGAATCAGGGCTTCACCATGGAAACAAGATTGTATGGCAGAAAGACTTGCTTCAAGCTAATGTAAAACCTCTTAAGTATGCCCTTACATTTTATTTGATCTATTATTTAACTAGGCAAGTCAGTTAAGAAAAAATCTTATTTACAATGACATTCTACCCAGGCCAAACCCTAACAACACTGGGCCACCCTATGGGACTCCCAATCACAGCCGGTTGTGGAATTGAACCAGGGTCTGTAGTGACACCTCAAGCACTGAGATGCAGTGCTGTAGACCGCTGTGCCACTCTATGCAACGCCTTTAAACAATTCACTTAGGTAAAGAGAAATTATTCCATACCAGACTCCATTAGATCAAAAATTCTGAACCAACTATATTAATTTGGGAACATGTCGAAAATAATTAAACATTCGTGGCAATTTATCTAGCTTGCTGTTGTTAAATAATTTGTCCTGGGATATAAACATTGGGTTGTTATTTTACCTGAAAGGCACAAGGTCCTCTACTCCAACAATTAATCCACAGATAAAAGGGTGGATTTCTAGTAATCTAGTAATCTCTCCTCCTTCAGGCTTCTTCTTCTTTGAACATTATATGGTGGTTGGCAACCAACATTAAGGTGCATTACCACTACAGACTGGAGTGTGGACCTCAGTTTATCTTTCAATCACCCATGTGGGTATGGTATATGCTCCAAAAAACCACTGAGGAGATGGGAGAGGCGGGACTTGCAGCTCGTCACGCGCCTGGCTATGCACGCACTCGTTGCAAGCAGTGTGGTGCAATGATTGAATAACAAGTATGTGCACATTTATCTTGCAACACTCGCATGTGGTCAGCATGTTACCATATTTTCAATTTCCACTCTTACTTCACTAAATTCCTAAAGAAAAAAAACAGTAAAAAGTACCCAAAAGTACTGACACTCAAAAGTACTTCTTATATTTTTACAGGAAAATTGTCCAATTCACGCACTTATCACGAGAACATCCCTTGTCATCCCTACTGCCTCTGATCTGGCCTAATCACTAAACACAAAGGCTTTGTTTTTAAATTATGTTGGAGTGTGCCCCTGGCTATCTAAATATGAATTTTAGATTATTTATACTTTTACCTGTACTTTTGATACTTAAGTATATTTGAGCAATTTCATTTACTTTTGATACTTAAGTATATTTAAAACAAAATACTTCTACACTTTTACTTAAGTATGACAATTGAGTACTTTTTCCATCACTGAACAGATCCCCCCATATCACTAGTAGTGATATTGTCACATCTGTTGATTGGTTGCATTATCGATTGTTCCACACTTGGAACATCAACTGTTCAGTGACAATCAGCAGTTTTTGCATTAGACAGGAAACAGACACACTCTAGCAAAAAGTATTGTTCTCCACAGCAGGATGTAGGCTGTGAGACAAATCTCACGCATCACCAGCACTTGTTATTGTTCTCTGTTCAACTTCAAACCTATTGTAAGTTTGAAATGAAACATACCCTGAAAGGCTGTTGTTGTCAATGCTGAGACTTCACTGACATCTGAAACTCAATGTGATCTCCTTTCAGTTTCAGATGTCAGTGAAGTCTCAGTACCAACAAAACAACAGTCTCTCAAGGTTTCATTTGAAACGTACAATGTATGAAAGCCCATTCCCACCACCCAAAAAAACATTACAATGTCAATACTATCTCAACATTGCAAGATACTAACTTGAAATTGTGAGATACTAACTTGAAATTTCTAGAGAGTAGAACATATATATATGCTTCTTCATTTGTAGCATTATGTGGCAATTTCCATCTATCCATGTTGCAGTGATCAGCACAGCACAAACTATTGGCCAGATGGCATTTGCCCCAACACTTTTGATTCAATTGAATAAAAAATATGGACACAGTAGCATTGAAAATAGGGACAAAGTACTGTTGTTTAGACTGATTTGCCTCATGATTTGTTAACTCATGCACAATTAACAGGATATGTTAGTCTGATCTACTGTAGCCTACTGATAACAACCACAGCAACCACAACTCTTGATTTCCTCTAGCCAGGGGAAACAAAGCGGTAATGTTATGTATTTGTAGTCTAAAATATGCATATTTATACATGTATGTGTTAAGAGAAAATATGAACGTGATCAAATTCGGTTTATATTTAAACTTTGGCTGGCTAGGCTACCTAGACTTTATCAATTCCAAATTATTGGTTTGAATTAATTAAATATGTGTAATTGAATTAAACAATAATGTATGTTGATGCTAATTTTATGTACAATATTCAATTATTTTTGCATATGATAACAATAGCCTAATATATTTCATATGCCATAATCTATTGTTTTTGAACAGTTTCACTCAATTCATTCTAATTAACTTAATCATTATGACACACCCCTCACTATTGTTATTGGTTGCACTAATTGCACTGTTTGTCTACTTAATCTTGTTCAAGTATTCATGGTGTTAACCTGAAGAATGCACAGTGATGCCAAAATGTTGGTGATGTACCCAATAAATTACTGGGAGTTTATATATGGAGTGTGCAAATCTTTTTATTTTTTATAGTTTATTGAATTAATCAATCAAAACAAAGGTGTTGACATACTGTGTGATTAACCTTTACATTACAGATGCAAAGTCCTACACAATGCAACCCTGCACAAAGCAAGTTCAGTTCTATTATTCAATCGCAGTTGTCTAGTTTTTTTTAAACAATATGACCTGCTTCGAAAACATCTAGTCCCATCATAGCCCATATAAAACTGTTTAACAGATTATTTATTTCTATGTCATACCCTACAACTAGGGTCTGAAGTTTTACCTGGTTTGGTAGCCTACCAGATCTGGAACCACCAGTCTGGGACCTGTGGTGTCACCCCTGAAATCACCACACACTGTTACAAATGTAGAAACATTTCCTATAAGTATGGTCTACTATCTCAAAATTTCGACTTTAGTACCTACTTTTTTTTAGATAGTATCGTGACATTTCTTTGATAGTATCGACATTTTGTCCCATGGAGGGATTGGGCTTCCATACCCTTTGTGTACACCTACACCACTACTACGCACAGTAGAGCTGTGCACTTCCCGTGATTATTTCCGTTCAGGTCTACTTATCTAATTTCTTTGTTAACAATAGTAATAGCATGTTATATGTTCTTAAATGCATGCCTATGCCTTCTTACTCAATCAAGAGACACCAAATTACCCAGTTGTTGAATAAATAAATACATTTGCCCAATCAAAAGTTCTGAAATCTGCCTAAAATGGCGCTGAGTGTGCAGTGAAAAGATGATGCTGCCTTTGCCCCATCCACGAGAAGCTTGGCATTAATTTGATCCTAATGAGATCGGCTGAAAAAAATGTACAGAGCGGAACTGAAAGTACTATTCGCTATAGTGCAGTGGCATCATACACGCGTTGTACATTTATTTGGTCCTGTCATGTTTTGCTTCCGTGTGGGAACAACGCTCTTGTGCCTTCATTGGTTAAGATTTACATGTTGACATTTCTGTGTGAAATGGGGAAAAATACTGAACCGTCGGTAGCTATATAGTTGGTCAAATAAAAATTACAATTAAAAAACTTGCAGCTAGCTAGCTACACTAGAACATGTCAATACGTTTGTACGTTATATATATATATGTCTGTATGTTTGCGTTTGATGGCATGCTTTTTTTGATTTAGTAAGTAGCTAAGTAGCTAGCTAGCTAACAAAATGTTAACCAGGCTTGGAGTTTTTGGTTATATGAACATTGTCAAAACACTTTGCACTCGTACAAATAGGTACCTTCAAGGCTTCGCCTCAGATAATGATATAAAGAAATTTATTATAGAAAACACTGAGATAGTAAGAAAGCATAACTTGACCCCAGAAATCCATTTGAGACTGTTCACCCCAAATTGTCGGTTTTGGCATGCAAGACCAGAACTGTGGCCTTTCTCTGACCCATTCTGGGCAATATACTGGCCAGGGGGACAAGCACTCGCCAGGTATGTTATTGTTTTAAATACACTATTGTAAATTAATTACCACTAATAAGCCCATAATATAACCCAACACCTCTCTAGGTATCTATTGAGTAACCCTGGAGTGTCACAGGGCAAGAGAGTGTTAGATCTGGGGTGCGGCTGTGGAGCCTCTGCTATAGCTGCCAAGTTCTGCGGTGCTTCTCATGTAGTAGCCAATGACATCGACCCTGGTAAGACAATACTTTTGTACATTTCACTGATTGATTCTATCCTTGGGGTATGAAGACCACTGTCCTGATTCTCCCTCGTTCCAGTTGCAGCCATCGCGACCCAGCTGAACTGTGAGCTGAATGGCCTGAACCCCCTCCCTTGTGATACGGAGAATGTGATTAGTTCAGAGCCCGAGGAATATGACCTCATCCTCCTGGGAGACATGTTCTATGAGGAGGCATTGGCGGACAGCCTTCACAGCTGGTTAAACTGCTGCATCCAGACCCACGGGACACAGGTCCTGATAGGAGACCCGGGGAGGGCCCAGTTTGAAGGACACGGCATCAGGAGGCTCCTGCGTCAGGAGGCTCAGTTTGAACTGCCTAAAGCTGTCAGAGAGGAGAACTATGGACTGACCTGCAGCACTGTGTGGCGCTACCTGCCTGAACTCTGACAGACATTTTTCACAAACCCATATTTGTATGTGCTTTAGAGCACTCCTTCAACTGTTGTTGTTCGTGACACTTGACATATGTGCCTGGCATTGACTCAATTAAAACTTGTCAATCTTCTTTGCCATGAAGTCAAATGTACTGTTGTTAAACAAACACCTCTTTTGACATCTCAAACCTAAGCATATCTATTTTATTCAAAACCCAGCAATAATGCCACAGTAGTATGGGGTGTTGTCTCAACAACTAAGTTGTACACAGATCTATGATTTGAAAATGACAAGTAACAAATGTAAAACAGTACATATTTCAAATGCAATCAATCACATCTGTGTTAACAATAAAGCATGTAAACTTAAACTGCAGTCAGACTGCAATCCAATGACCTAACAGTAGGGGGCATCCACACTCCTTACTATCATTCATGACATGTCCTGATTTAGCCACTACCTCCTGACCCTGAGTTGGCTCTATAAAAATTATACTCCATATTTATTCATCTGGCAGATAAACACGCCCTTTTTAAATAATTCATAGTCAAATATAGATTAAACCCTTGGTTTTGTTTGGAATTATTTGAGCTCATTCAGAGGAGAAATCAGGCTTGGGCCAAAGCAAGGAAACTGACTCTGTAGTGGACTGGCAATCCTTCAGACAATTGAGAAACAGATGTACTATCTTGTTTAAGAAAGCTAAATCAAGCAACTTTTTAAGCTCTTATTTTGGAAAACAGAAAATGCACTGAAGCGTACAAATTGCTCTTCCTCCCTGCCTTATCAAGTTCTGCCTGACTGGCATAACTGAGAAGAATGTGATAAGTGATGCTTTTAATCATAATTTTATCTAGGCATGCTTTTTATTTGAGAGAAACGGTGGTATAGTTGACCCTGGTCAGTCAATCATCTGCTCTTCCCTCTGCCAGACTCTAGCTGACTCAACAGTTAATCTGTCAACTTCTAGGGAATCTTTGTTTTAATTTCAACAATTTACTATCTGTTATGTGCTAGATGCCTTGCTTAAGATTGATGTAAAATAAATCCTCTGGCGCTGATATGCTTGATCCATTTTTGCTGCAGCTCTCTGCCTCTCTGATTGCTGAATCATTAACCTGGTACTATCCCAAGGGTTTGTAAGGTGGTCCATGTACGCCCCTTCACAAAGGTTATGACCCATGTGACCTAGATAATTATCGGCCTTCTTGCCTAGCTAAAATATTAGAATCTTTGATTAATTCTCAGCTACCCTCTTTCTTATCTTTGAAATGTATTCTAAATGTACAGTGAATTTGGAAGGTATTCAGATCCCTTCCCCTTTTCCACATTTGGTTGCGTTACAGCCTTATTCTAAAATGTATTAAATAAATGTTCTCACATCAATTTACACACAATACCCCATAATGAAAAAGTGCAAACAGATTTGATTTTTTTGGGAAAAATAAAAAAAAGTACTTTAATCACATAAGTATTCAGACCCTTTGCGATGAGACTTGAAATTGAGCTCAGGTGCATCATGTTTCCATCAGCATACCTTCTGTAATGAAAGTCATGTATGCATTGGTACATCTTATCTTCTTTGTTTTACATAAGAAGTACAAAGGCAAAGAAGCCCATACCTTCCTGAGAAAAGCCTTTACCTAACATACATGCAATGAACCTACTACTATGTGAAGGGCCCAAACAGATAGAGAGAGAAGCACGTTTTTTCCATGTTACACATAGTTAAACAGGCAGTTCGCATCTCAGTGTACCTGAACAGACTTGGCTCCAACATATTATTTATTTCCAAATGTAAGATTGTATCACTACTTTCGTGCTTACATATTTACAACAGGAGAGAGTAACAATTTCTAAATCAAGGACAGGGTGCTGCGTGCATACAACCAGGTTACAGCAAGGACATCTCAAATGAAGTACAGTAAAAAGAATGTCTGTGCATTTACAACAACAAAAAATGGTTAGAGAATAAATAAATATGAAATGTTTTTCTGTGTATAAATTGCAAACATTGACAGAGAATAGAACACTGAGCAGCACATCCAACTAACTATCGAGGTTTGATCTTCAACCACTGTTATTGATGATAATCACACTACAAAGCTAAGATTTACTGAGACCGGTGTTTTTTTCTTCAGCGGACTGTAAATAACAACCATTAGCCTAGTTCAGTCACTTTGGTCCCAGAAGCTTTTAAGGAGTTTGTGTGTGTTCTTTCCATCCCTCCTCCTGCCATCCTCTTCAGTGCTCCCTTGGAGTAAGTACAAGTTGCTCCTAATGCCTTGATCCAGGGTCAGATAATCTAATGGGTAGGTTAAGGATTGTGGGTAGGGTAATCTGTTCCTAGGTCTGCATTTATGGGTAACTTTTCCCTCAGTACACTGTCCATGATACCTGTTGGAACTTATCTGGGCCTAAAAGGTTATGCAGGGCCTCTTGATCTGAAAGACAAAAGAGGTTAAGGTTTTAGCTGTTGTTGGGTTTTGAGAATGTGAAATATACTCATTCATTTCACTGATGGAGTGCTAAGATTTAGTGGGTCTACACCAGACGTTAAGGGTTATAAGAGGAAGGTACATAGTGTGTGCATGTAAGCTTGGAATGTGTTGAGTGCAGGGAAGCAATTACATGTGGCAGGCATTGATAAGAGGAGATGGGTGGAGATTTTAGAAACTAACAATGTCAATGTGGGAGAGAGTGTAATCCATAAGTTTACATATATGTTATTGTTAACCATCAGAGATCCTCTGGCAGGAGAAGAGAGACAGATTGGTATCAATAACCATGACAGCCTTGAGTTAGGGAGGAGTGAGCACTTTGGGGTAGAGGTCAGGTCAGATGAAGTGAGGAAGAACAGATATCACTAAGGTTCTGTCTAGCAACAGAGATGCATTGGCTGTTCAGATGTGGTGGAGGAGACTCAGCCTAGGAGAGAGGGTTAAATATCAGTGCTTGTGTGAAATGTCGGTTGTCTGAATTAAAGCTGTATCTACCCTTTGGGAAGAATTAAACTTGGTTAAGCTTCTCTAGTGTCTGCGAGGTTCTAATTTTCAGAGTAAATAACTAATACTATACAGTTGAAAATTTACCACACTTGTCTTTTGAATAACAATTTATAAACACACATACAGGTCTGGACTGGGCTAGTGAAACAGACGGTGCTGCTAACAGTATATTTTCCTCCACTGTCCCAGTCCCCATACCAGGCTCTCTGCTCGCAGACACACGTGACCGCCCTCAACCTACCAACTGTTTGAGCTATCAAAAGAGCTAATTGGATAACTCCATCGGCAACATTTCTAATCAGCTGTGGAGTGAACTTACGGTACATTCTTAATGCTGTTATAGTAGACGACTTATTCTTTGAGCTAAAGGCTCACCAGTGATGAGAGGACATCCATCGAAGGTAAAGATCCGGACATTGGGGCAGTTTGTAAGGACAGCCTTCACGGCCTTGCCTGTCAGGTTACGACATCGGGCCAACTGGAGTTCCTACAACACATCCAATCACATAGTTTATAGATCCCTGTCTGCCTAAACATAATACTCTGCCTCCAAAATAACATGGGAAAATGTCACACTTGGAAGTCTTTGTATAAATACAAAGAAGACTTGAATCAAGGTTGGATGTTATCTTTCCAAGTGTGCTTAGATACTAAGTTGCTGCCATAGCCATCACCTTGAAGAACTTGTGCCCATAGCTACTTTTTTGCACACTTATACTATACTAGGGGTATTAATTTATCATTTTAAGTTTGAAACAAACAAGATCTACACAACAACAAAAGCATAAAGGGACAGAGTTTATTGTCCTCTATGAGGAAATTATTTTCATATGCACATTTGTTGGTCTTCTTACCTTCAAACTATTAGAGCACGGTGCAGTAGCCAGCCCAATGACACCCTCATCTGTAACCTGAAACAAAGCACATATGATCTTATTTTTGCTGAGGTGACTGACAACTAAATACTTACAAGCAATAAGCAGTGTACATTAGCTACATCAGAAGTTTGGTACTTCTAATGTGCGTTGTGGTGGAAAAACCTCTCAGTTGGATCTCAATATACAAAAGCTTTATTACGAGCATCCATGCAAGGGAAAAAACAATTACAATCGCTCTTTCTTCATGCAGACATTTATAGACAAAATGGGGAGGGGGGGTCATATGTCACTTGGATGAGTCAGTTACTTCTACTTATCACTAGATAACAGTCCCAGAGGTAGAAGACAAATCATACCAAGGACACACGACCTCAGTTAACAGAAACCACAAAAGATTGTTTCACAAAAAGTTATAACATGGCAGTTTAGAAACAGTTATAAAACAGACTGATTAAGTCAAAAGAGCTACTTGAAACCATGCAATTGAGAAATCTTACAGATACTAAGAGGAACAGGATGACCTGTTCCTTATTCAGGCCATATAAGATGACAAATTAAATGTTCCTTTTCCAAAGCGTCAAAGTACCAATCTGGTAATGCTGCGTTCCAGAGGGATAAACCATAAATTCCTGTTATACTAAGATAATCTAAATCTTAGGAATAGGAGGAACACAGCCTTAAAAGTATTCAGTCCTAAACCCAGGGTTTAAGTTTATTTAGAGAGATATGTCATCCAATCTGTGCGTGAATCTGCAGTGAAAACGTAATAAGCATCTCACTCACTTAATTGAATTACCTGGGTTCCCGAGAGATTGAGGCTATGGAGAAGCCTGCAGTTTCCTGCCAGTGCCAGCAGGGCGGCGTCTCCCACAGCAGAGCAGCCCCAGAGGGAGAGGACCTCCAGCGAACTGCAGCCGTGGGCCAGCGCCAGGACCCCTTCATCGGTCACTGCAGCACACTCGGTCAGATCCACGACCTGCAGGCCTGGGCAGGAGGCCGCCAGGGTCCTTACACCTACAGAGAACCGACCAATCAACATGTTAGTTGTGTAGAGCAATGTAATTGTATTAGATCACATCATATGTCATATTGTGTTGTAATAATATTTACTTTGTGGGTGCTTATATTTGACCAGTTTCACACATGTACAAGTCTGTATTATATGCATGTGTGAATTGGAAATGTGTTTTTTGCATATCCCAACTCCCCCTGAGACAACCTCAGGAACCCCACTGTTCCTAGGCTGTCATTGAAAATAAGACTTTGTTCTTAACTGACTTGCCTGGTTAAATAAAGGTTAAATAAAAAAAAAAAAAAAAAAAAAGAGTGGGGTCACAGCAAGGGTCAGCCATTATCAAAGGCAATGTATTGTATTATGACGTTCATTACATTGTAAAGTACTGTATTGTAAACAAAGAGATGGTCCAGATGGGTTTTTCTTTAACACCGAAAATGTTCCATTTGGTAGGCAGGTACCATCTGAGGTGATGCTGGGTTGGCCTCGCAGAAGGATCGTCCGGAGCTGCGGACAGCGGATCTGTTGCAGGGCGGAGTCAGACACTCTGCAGTTCACCATGTCCAGCTTGTGTGTCCCAAGATGCATCAGCTGAGGACAAACACAGTAGGAAGTGTGCAGGAGTTGGTTCTATCCCAGTAGTAACACAGAATGAATAACATGACCTTGATTAGAATCATGTGTGTTAATAATAATATAATATATGCCATTTAGCAGACGCTTTTATCCAAAGCGACTTACAGTCATGTGTGCATACATTCTACGTATGGGTGGTCCCGGGGATCGAACCCACTACCCTGGCGTTACAAGCGCCATGCTCTACCAACTGAGCTACAGAAGGACCAGGTGTTAGTGCTGGCCAAACCAGAGAGGAAGCGAGAGGCCCAACTCGGGGGAAAATATGTCTCCTTCCAACAGGCAGTCTTTTTTTTGTTTCGCCCACCAAGCAAGAAGATTTTGTATGGAGGTCAATAAGAGTGTGTTGAATTTGGTCATCACTTTTCTGGGGGGTTTATTTGCAACGTGAGGTGGATTTTATCAAATAGAAGTTTTGTAATGCTTAAGTTGTTACAAATGTACTGATAAGTAGGACACGTGACCTCCCGGCAACTCTGAGAAGAAAATAATAATATTGGAGTTGTCTCAGGGTATCTATGCATATTCATGGTATGAGGCTAGTAGCATAGCGCATCTCTCCATTGAATACAAGCAGTCCACCTCAACGACCCTCATCGAATATTCAAAATAGGATTACTATATTGAATTGTATCCACCAAGCCAAAAATAATAATAGGTGGGAGCTAGACAGCTTGTGTCGTGGAAATATTTGCTCAATCATATTTCTCAGATACCGGAACTTGTGAATACAAATAGACTTTATTACAAAGTAACAAGCCAAGCTGGTCCACGATCAACCAACTTTCCAGCCTCGGCACACACTTTCTATAGTTTTCATCCTTACGTCACACACATAGTAACTCCTCTTTATGTTAATGACTCATCCCCTCTGGCATTTAGCCACCATTATCTTTTTGCCTTGCACTCACTTCAGCTTGGTTTCCATTTTCTTATTGGCAGACATTAGGGCATAGATTCTGTTGGTGGCGCAACCATAGCAAAGATACAAAAATAACCAGATATGCACACTCCTAATGCATGTGCATGTCTAATGGTGCTTAAGTAATGCAAACCTATGCTCATAATGCATGTCTAATGAACCTCACTGGACTAGGTAATGGCTTCCATTAGCCTAACAACCTAGACACACATATAGAGTGCACTGATTCTGCTTACTACTCTAAGATGTATAATGTGCACACATGTACTGGAAAATTCTCAATACCTGCTGTGCCGCTTTGTGGCTGACTCCCATTGTTAGGGTTGAGAGATGTATCTTGTCAGTATATCCATAATCCTTGGCTAAACACATGCCCTAGCTCAATTGAGGGCGCTGCTGGTGGATGATATATGTACTGCTAGGCTGGAACAAAAACCTGCACACAGTCAGAACTGAAAGTGTCCACTGTGGTTCCAGAACAGGAATTCTCCAGAACCACAGTGGACAACCGTATTTCATATAACACACAGCTAATACCTGGCTGATGTTTATGTCGGTCACCGTGCCCTGTGATGACATGATTCGTAGCAGCGTGTCTTTTATGTCCGCAGGTAAAGCCATGAAGTTACTGAGGTATCTGTCCGCATAGATTGCGACATATACGGCGCTTCTGCAAGAACGGAAATGTACATCAATGAACATGTAGCTATCTAATTAGTAGGTGACGTTAGTTACCCTAGACACCTAGCAAGCTAGCTAGACGAATTGTTACAAATCACATTTCATAGACGCTCAAAAAACTAACATTTCTGTAACCTGTCAGAGCTACCCACTCACATATTCAAAAGAGAATCCATTGCCAAAATGCCACTCCTGTGTCTGGGCAAGTGGGCATGGAGAAGCTAACCTCCTAAAGCTAGCTCCCTGACAGGTGATCCAAACACAGATAAAACAATGAGCCAGATATCTCACCAGATGTGAAGCATCCGGTTAGAGTTTCCACTCACTACCAAATTTGGTGACGACAGGAAGCCCAGTGGTCGGCTGTGGGAAAAGATGGAGAAAGATTTTGGACGGAATTCAGCAAATATTTTCATCGATGAAACATTTGATCTCCATACAGGTTTCTGTTTCCAAAATTATAATCTGTAACACAGCGTGGACTGCGTTTTTGACAAATTGTAAAAAAAATATATATATTTTTTAAAGCGTTGTTTCGAAGGAGTGCAAGGGCGAATTGAATGGTTGCAGCCTCTTCACAGAATAGGCGACTTTCTCATCAATGCGCAATGTCGAACAATCCCAGTCAGTCACTTTTCACCCGGGGCAAACTACACCTACCCGGGAGAAAAAGTGCATTTTATGCCTTTTATGTATTAATTATTTTAAATGTTTTATTGTAATCATATTACAGATACTTTTGAACAAAAAAAAAAAAAATTTAGCCAGCGGAAAATAGAAGTATTGCGCCGTGATTGGCTCAGTCTTCTGTCACTCATCGGGACACCACCACATCGCTAAATGGAAGTCCTTACTAAGGGTAGATATCCAACATTTCAGCCCTTTGTGTCCTGCCACTGACATAGCTTATATTACAAGTGCCCTTCCAAGAAGGCTCAAGGTTATTGGCCACAGATAAAATGACCTCAAATCACGTTATAGTCATCATCATCATGAATCAAGTCCACAATCTACTGGCAAATTATTTTTAATCCTCGTCATATGAAGATAAATAATGAAGAGAAATTATAGATCGGTACTCATCGGCCATTGGACATAAAGATTACACAACAAGTTGGAAATCGCAAATTCAACAATGAGTCGTTTGGAAGGAATCATTGGCTAATTGCAAGCATGTCAAAGCAATCACCAGCCTTGCTTTTCATTGGAGTGGCTGTGTGTGTTTTTTTCCCCTCCCGTTTCCCACCATAAATTCAGAGAATGCCAGACATTGATGACAAAATGTGCCCACAAAGGACTGTCGCGCCAGCCACCTTCCTGTTTAAATGAGCATATCACAAAGTCAGTCCAAAAAAGTATTGCATGCTGCATAAATTATGTAATATGCAAGGGAGATATGTATACTGTAGCTAAGAAAGTAATACCAAGTGTATGTTGTGTAGTAAGCTGTTAGTTGCTCATGTGCCCCACCCTAATCATTTGGTCTATGTTCACCAACGCGGTATTGTAAACACATAATTTGTGACATGCGTGTGCTTGTTTGACAGTGCTACTGATAGTAGTGGTGGCGCTTGGCTTGCATGTGAAAATTCAGTACACACAACATTCTATAATAGAATAGTGTTATTTGACGTGTCAAATTAAAGCTTATTTAACGTCAAATAGTCTTATGATATGTATCTTTTTTGACATGCAAAGACCCAAAACGGTGTACAATGTGCCTCATCCTAATAATTTTGTATATTTTCACCTCTTAATTTCACCTACTGTTCTAACTTGGTGGTGCCTATGTAGCCTATAACCTGTTTTAGAGAAATGTAATCATCAAATATCGTAAGAGCTTTCATTGTCTGTGTGAGCTTTCACCAGTCGTGTGTGGGCGGCCTCTGGTCTCTCTGCCCGAGGTGGAGCTGACAAAGAGAGAACGGAATACGAGCTGGCACGGACAGAGGGACACACCACCATCGGCAGGAATGTTCTGGAGGGGACAATCCTCAGGAACTATGAGGATATTCTGGCCATCATGGTCAGATTGAGACAGTTCTGCTGCCACCCTGACCTATTGGGCAAGACCACTGAAGAGTTATAAGTGCGTCTGATAGAGAGGCTGAGGCTAGTGCTGGACACTGGCTTTGATGAGGAGTGTGCTGTGAGTCTGGACTGTCCATCTGCCAGTAATCACACACTGTGCAACAGTATACTGCAGACTCTGCATCGCAGAGGTCATACGTACCGAGCAGGAGCAGGCTCGGTGCCCTCTGTGCAGAGGCCAGATCAAGGCCAGGGAGCTGGTGGAGTTTCCTCAGGAGGAGGAGGAGAACAACCTCTCAGAGAACTGGAGGAGTAGCTCCAAGGTGGAGGCTCTAATGCAGGGTCCTCAACCTTGTACCTGGAGAGCTACAGTCCTGTAGGTTTTCACTCCAACCCTAATCTAGCGCACCTGATTCTAAATGTATGTATGCATGTGTGTGTGTGTGTGTCACCCAGCTAACAGGTGACTCACAGGCCCGCCGGACTGGCCTGGTTATGTTATTACCGGTAGGTTGATGATAGTTGAAGTATCACGAGCTGTCCATCGGTGATAAGTCAAGTAGCACTATCATGCCCTCTTAAGGAAGGCACTCTCCTTATATACTCTTTTCTGGGCCAGGTCGGCTTTAGCGCTGAGTCATATTCTAACCTTGTGGCGAGCTATTTCTGTAAAGGGTCAGTTTGACATGTTACTGTGAAACATTACTAATGACACATGCATCCTCTATCCCCAACTCTTGCATCAGTTTAACCCATTCAACTTCTACTGCTAGTCTAGCTCTTCCTCTTTCCTTCGATGGCCCGCTCTCTCCCCCTTCTGGGTACGGTGCCCGAATGCAAGGCATCTCTTTAGGCCAGCTCTACGGCCCCCACTCAAGTTGCGGAACCGGTGGTGATGGTGTGTGCTGATCCAGTGAAGGGGGTGTCCTCAGAACCCCTTATTGTGCTACCGCATCAGTACATACGTACAAACATACACACATATATATACACTGCTCAAAAAAATAAAGGGAACACTTAAACACAATGTAACTCCAAGTCAATCACACCTCTGTGAAGTCAAACTGTCCACTTAGGAAGCAACACTGATTGACAATAAATTTCACATGCTGTTGTGCAAATGGAATAGACAACAGGTGGAAATTATAGGCATTTAGCAAGACACCCCCAATAAAGGAGTGGTTCTGCAGGTGGGGACCACAGACCACTTCTCAGTTCCTATGCTTCCTGGCTGATGTTTTGGTCACTTTTGAATGCTGGCGGTGCTTTCACTCTAGTGGTAGCATGAGACGGAGTCTACAACCCACACAAGTGGCTCAGGTAGTGCAGCTCATCCAGGATGGCACATCAATGCGAGATGTGGCAAGAAGGTTTGCTGTGTCTGTCAGCGTAGTGTCCAGAGCATGGAGGCGCTACCAGGAGACAGGCCAATACATCAGGAGACGTGGAGGAGGCCGTAGGAGGGCAACAACCCAGCAGCAGGACCGCTACCTCCGCCTTTGTGCAAGGAGGAGCACTGCCAGAGCCCTGAAAAATGACCTCCAGCAGGCCACAAATGTGCATGTGTCTGCTCAAACGGTCAGAAACAGACGCCATGAGGGCCCGACGTCCACAGGTGGGGGTTGTGCTTACAGCCCAACACCGTGCAGGACGTTTGGCATTTGCCAGAGAACACCAAGATTGGCAAATTCGCACCTGGCACCCTGTGCTCTTCACAGATAAAAGCAGGTTCACACTGAGCACATGTGACAGACATGACAGTCTGGAGACGCCGTGGAGAACGTTCTGCTGCCTGCAACATCCTCCAGCATGACCGGTTTGGCGGTGGGTCAGTCATGGTGTGGGGTGGCATTTCTTTGGGGGTCCGCACAGCCCTCCATGTGCTCGCCAGAGGTAGCCTGACTGCCATTAGGTACCGAGATGAGATCCTCAGACCCCTTGTAAGACCATATGCTGGTGTGGTTGGCCCTGGGTTCCTCCTAATGCAAGACACTGCTAGATCTTATGTGGCTGGAGTGTGTCAGCAGTTCCTGTAAGAGGAAGGAATTGATGCTATGGACCTGCCCGCCCGTTCCCCAGACCTGAATCCAATTGAGCACATCTGGGATATCATGTCTCGCTCCATCCACCAACGCCACGTTGCACCACAGACTGTCCAGGAGTTGGCGGATGCTTTAGTCCAGGTCTGGGAGGAGATACCTCAGGAGACCATCCGCCACCTCATCAGGAGCATGCCCAGGCGTTGTAGGGAGGTCATACAGGCATGTGGAGGCCACACACACTACTGAGCCTCATTTTGACTTGTTTTAAGGACATTACATCAAAGTTGGATCAGCCTGTAGTGTGGTTTTCCACTTTAATTTTGAGTGTGACTCCAAATCCAGACCTCCATGGGTTGATAAATTTGATTTCCATTGATCATTTTTGTGTGATTTTGTTGTCAGCACATTCAACTATGTAAAGAAAAAAGTATTTAATAAGAATATTTCATTCATTCAGATCTAGGATGTGTTATTTTAGTGTTCCCTTTATTTTTTTGAGCAGTGTGTATGTGTGTGTATATATATATATGACTAAGTATATAAAACATTGAGGACACCTGCTCTTTCCCTGACAAAGACTAGGTGAATCCAGGTGAAAGCTGTGATCCCTTATTGATGTCACTTCAATCAGTGTAGATGAAAAGGTGTAGACAGGTTAAAGAATGATTTTTAAACCTAGAGACAATTGAGACATGGCTTGTGTATGTGTGCCATTCAGAGGGTGAATGGGCAGCTGCTAGACAAAATCTATAAGTGCCTTTAAATGGGGTATGGTACTAGATGCCAGGTGCACCGGTTTGTGTCAATAACTGCAACAACACTGGGTTTTTCACGCTCAACACTTTTCAGTGTGTATCAAGAATGGTCCACCACCCAAAGGACATCCAACCTACTTGACACAACTGTGGAAAGCATTGGAGTCAACATGGGCCAGCATCCCTATGGAACGCTTTTGACATCTTGTGGAGTCCATGCCCCGATTAATTGAGGCTGTTCTGAGGGCAGAATTGGGTGCAACTTAATATTACGAAGGTGTTATTCATGTTTTGTACACTCATTGTATATCACATTGCTCATGGTCTTCCCCTACACACTGCTGTTTAGTTGTTTCACTGACAGGGGGTTGAAGGAGTGCTTCTATCGGTTCAGATTACACTGAGGAACCCTGTTGCGTCTGACTGAGGAGAGAAGCTGAAACTCTGGGCGGAGTACATGGGAGGGGTCTGACATTTACTTTCTTGTCCTGTCTCAGGATTGTTGGTTCAAAGACCTCACCCATCACCTTCATGGCTGTCTGGACCAGGCGATTGATTTTAAGTTAACTAAGAAGTTGCCAAACCAGGCTGAAATGCCATAGAATAGAATGCTCTCTATGACAGCCTGGTAGAGTATGAGTGTGCATGACCTTCTGAACTCTGCATAAAATAAAGGCGCGTTGGACCCTAGAACATTTGTAAGTGTACCTGAGTAATGTGCACAGGTTCTCCAGATGTTGCAGGATTAGATTAACTTTGCTGATGTTAAAAAGAAAAATTCTATTGCAACCTCCAAGCAATAAGGAATTGAGACCAAAAGCTCAAGAGAAGTTTCAAGTGTTTATTACCAAGGATACCGTTAGCTGAGAGCATACATTTAGAAAGTTCACAACACATCTTATACTCTTCCCTCCTTTTGGTCACCACCCTCTTGTAGGTGTCACCTCCCCAGCTATACATTTTATAACCCCAATACTACTTTCTGTTTATCTTATATGCATAGTCACTTTAACTATACATTCATGTACGTACTACCTCAATTGGCCCGACCAAACAGTGCTCCTGCACATTGGCTAACCAGGCTATCTGCATTGTGTACCGCCACCCACCACCCCCTCTTTTACGCTACTGCTCCTCTGTTCATCATATATGTATAGTCACTTTAACCATACCTACATGTACCTCAATAAGCGGTAGCGTAAAAAGAAGCCTTGCTGCTGTTATTTTCAAATGTCTTTTTACTGTTGTTTTATTTCTTTACTTACCTACACACACATACCTTTTTTCCCCGCACTATTGGTTAGAGCCTGTAAGTAAGCATTTCACTGTTGTATTCGGCACAAGTGACAAATAAACTTTGATTTGATTTGAATGAGTTTCCCATCTCTCCCCTGTGGAATGTCCATGGTCCTCTCTTTGTTTAGCTAGATGTCAGAATCACACCCCATCCATCTTCATTGTCCTGGGCCTGACCCTGCTCTCTGATCCTGGGCAATTTCCTCTTATCTGATTAGGTCAACCTTTCAAAATTAGCATGCACAGTTTCATGGCCTAAACTCCATTAATACTCACAGTAATCATTCACTAAACAGGATACAAACAAACTACCGTTTAACTTGAAAGATGTTACATTTTAACAGAATCCATCAGTCCCCAATATTAAACCATAAACATTTCTTGTTGTTTAATATCACTAAGCAATCATTTCAAATGCCTGCTGTCGACTTTCTTCTTCTTCTTTCTTCCCCAGACCTGAGAGTGTGATAGAAACAGACTTGATAGATAGAGAAAATGTGAAAACATTCAACAAAAAACACTCATGAGTTAAATTAATCCTAAATTCTACTGATTATCATAAGCTTCCTTGCAGATACATTTATAAACTACATCTCTGAACACAGCTTGAGGAACCAGACTGACACAATCTCCTGCTACCCCTGAACCCTATGCCCACTGATATGCTTTTCTGCTAAGATCCACAAAAGGTAGGGCTCTAAATATCCCCATTATGCTTTTCCTCAGTCTTCCATCAAGGGCTATTTCACCTCCTCTTGTGGCAAATCCACATTATAGATGCGTTTCAACAACAAGCTTTTACTATATGGACTTCTAACAATGCCATCAGAGCTACCCCCATAACTGCCAACACTGCCCAAGCTGCATACTCCAAAATCCACATTATTTTATCAATAGTCCAATACCATGCTGTTCCTACAGCACATCCCACAACCTTAAGTCTCTTATGTTATTACTCCCAATGTAATAGCAGTAAGTATTGTTAACGCTTTAACTCTGTCACTGTCAGTAACTTTCGTCAACGGCTTTACCGTTAGATCTATGATTGAGTTTGTGAGATATTCTCTGCCTTTTCCCCAGTCCCCTCCTAATGTTTTTCTGACCAGCTTATTTATTGCCTCCTTATGTTGTGCTACAGTAGGGACTGCTGGGTAATAATTACCATTACTTAGATCTGAATCACATCTCTCATCCCATGGCATACCCATACCCCACCCCCCTGTGAAAACCCTATGTGTGACATAGGTTTTAGGGCCTCAAGGTTGTTTTTCCGCAATCCCTCTACAAATTTCTGTTACCGTGACTTGGTCCCAGTTCTCTGGGAGGTATGTCAATTGATTATCTGCCCTTTGACATGGAGGAGAGAGCAGTGGGGTTGAGAGAGTGTCCAGTTGTACATATCTCTGGGTCACATGCTTCCTTATTGTCCCCTGCAACAGATGGGCTGCCACCACTACTGCAAGTGTCACGCCCTAACCGTAGAGATCCTTTTATTCTCTATGGTTGTTTGGTCAGGGTGTGACTCGGTTGGGAAAGTCTATGCTTTCTGGTTCTTTGTTTTTGGCCGGGTATGATTCTCAATCAGGGACAGCTGTCTATCGTTGTCTCTGATTGGGAATCATACTTAGGCAGACTTTTTTCCTTTTCTCATTTGTGGGTTGTTGTCTTTGTTAGTGGCATGTATAGCCTTACAGAGCTTCACGTTTGTTCTGCTGTTTATTGTTTTGTTGGCGACATTTAAAATAAAGGATTGTACGCTTACCACGCTGCACCTTGGTCCGGTCATTTCCTTGACGATGATTGTGACAGCAATATTTTTCTCTGGGAATACAACTTCTTGTATACATGGGTCTGTGGCAACCCTCTCACAGTGGTGAAAGAACTTAAGTAAAAATACTTTAAAGTACTACTTAAGTAGATTTTTGGGGTGCCTGTACTTTACTATTTATATTTTGTGCAACTTTTACTTTTACTTCACTACATTCATAAAGAAAATGATGTACTTTTTACTCCATACATTTTCTCTGACACCCAAAAATACTTGTTACATTTTGAATGCTTAGCAGGACAGGAAAATGGTCCAATTCACGCACTTATCAAGAGAACATCCCTGGTCATCCCTACGGCCTTAAATCTGGCGGACTTAATAAACACAAACACATCTTTTAAAAATGATGTCTGAGTGTTGGAGTGTTAGTGTGCCCCTAGCCATCTGTACATTTTAAAAACAAGAAAATGGTGCCGTCTGCTTTACTTAATAAAAGGAATTTGAAATTATTTATACTTTTACTTTTGATATTTAGAACCAAATACTTTGAAACTTTTTACTTAAGTAGTATTTTACTGGGTGACTTCCACTTTTACTGGGTGACAATTGGATACTTTTTCCACCATTGCCCTTTCAATTGTTGTTCCATCATCAGTAAAATAAAATATTAAAGTATGAAATGACACTATTTTTGCGACAGTTATGATCACCCTCCCTCCAAGTTGAGCTTATCCTCATAGTAGTCCTTCCACTCTGCACAGGCCACTGTCTTTCCCACACTGACCTATTCCCTGTGTAACCCTACACAGTGGAGTGGTAATCATTCTCTAATGAGTCTATCACCCATTTTCTTCATTTATAGGCAAGGCATCCCTCCGCCTCTGTCACATATATTCCTCTATTTCCTGTCTCAGTAAAGACTATGGCCTTGGTTTTCGGGATACCCTGGAGAGGGCTTACATGTGTTAACCCCACATCCGACACCAACACTCCATAGGAATGTCCTGTACCTCCCCCACTCTGCCACAGACATTGGTGTATATTTGTCTCATGAACTAATGTAAATAAGCCTTCATCTGCCCATATCCCTCGCTTTCCTCATGCAGTTTAACGACAAGGACTATCTGGTCATTGTACTCTCTTCGCATAATATTGTCCAGGGTCTGATTGTCCCAACAAGCTACTTCTCCCCACTATCCAAAATCTTCCCTGACCATTTCATTCCTGTTGGTGTTGGGTAATACGGAGTGACAGGTATGTAAAACCTCTTGCTCCGATATAATCCCCTCTCTTTCATATCTGTAGCTTCACCTGGCTTGAAGTTTTGTCCTCCGCTCACACTAACTTGAAGTTTAGTAACTGCTGTTATTTTAACTGGAGTCTATCGCACACAATGCCAAGATGAGGGAGGGACGAGAATCTGGTTTCATTCCTCAAACTCTCTGTTCCATTACGTTCTTTCCAAATGTCTGTTTGTAAGAGAACGATCCCTTATCAGAACATCGTACGTCTAGGACACTAGACCTATTTTCTAATGGAGCCACCCATATCCCCATGCCCTTTTAATTAGTTACGCTCACGGCTTCAGCAACTTTTGATGTTACCCTATCCCAATGAACCCGTTTATCTTCATATCGAGCTATCCACTCTATATAAAGTGTTGTTTGATTTTCTCCCCTTGGAGTGGTAGTGACTATAGCAGCCGCCACCAACACTACCCCAACTAAAAATGTCCCTATGCCCCACATTATTGCCCTTTTTACAGTGTGATCTACACTCCTCCTTCTTTTCCATCATCACCTCCTCTATCAAATCCTGCTCTAGCCTCTCCATCCTGCTCTAGCCTCTCCATCCTGCTCTAGCCTCTCCATCCTGCTCTAGCCTCTCCCAAGTCAGTAGGTGTTGGTACAGTTTTCACCTGGGACACGTGGATCCAGTGTGGGGTCCGGTCCACCTCGGCTGAAAGGGTACTCGGTTGATGGACCTTCAAGTACACCTCGTCTCCCAGCTGTAGTGAGTGTGCTTTCCAATCCTGGGGGAGTCTACGGTGGGCCTCTTTCACCTGGGAAGATACAGTACTCAATACAAGTGTAAGTTGTTTACAATAGTTTAGCAGTTTGTCTCCCATTCCTTGAAGATCCCATAGCTCCAGCTGAGATACTGGGGCCCCTAGTACCCTCATGGGTCTTCCCATGGCTATCTCGAATGGAGACAAGTGAGTCCTAGCATTTGCTGCCGCCCTGGTGGTGATCAGAACTGCGGGTAGATGGTCTACCCATGAGCCTTGCTCCGACAACAATGGTGAGATTCTCCTTCAACGTTTTATTGCTGTGTTCAAAATCTGCCGCTCCCATAGGCTGATATGGAGTGTGGAAGGATTGTTTCATCTTTAAAGCCTTACACACGGCCTATACCACCACTGAGGTCAAATTAGTCCCTCTGTCTGAATCTACAGATTGAGGCACCCCCCCGTCTGGGAATGATATCCTTCAATAGGGCCTTTGCCACATTCCCTGCAGTGGCCGCAGTCGTCGGGAATGCCAGTGCGTATTTCTTTCCCTGGCTTACCGATACTGGCCCTATGAAATGTATTTGCCAGTTGCAAAATGGCCATTCAGGAAGAGGAATATGTGTGTGTGGTGTAGGTACTGCGGGCGCTGCATTACATTGACTCCATACAACACACCTCCTTGTGAAATCCTTAAACACTGCTCGAGCTTTTGGGCACCCACAAGGTCTGTTTGAATTTATGCATCATGTTGGAAGGGCCATCATGAGTTATCCCATGATATAACTCTGCTAGTGTCCCTAAGATAGCTGGTGGAATCACCAGCTGACCCTCCTTTTTATGACGGCCTTCCGACGTCACCTCTGCTCCCCTCTCTAACCACTGCCATTTAACTCTACCAGGAGTGGCTTCCTGCATTTCCAGCAACTCTCTCTGTCCCCCACCATTGTACATGGTTGTCCCGCACAAACTGCATGTTTTTGTGTGATGACTGCATTGCAATGTCTATCCTTATGTACAAACATCTCAAACTCTCTATTTACGTCTGGAATTCCCTGTGCTGGAGAATGCATCTTCACACTGGTGTCCACTCTACCGGGTCATGTCCCCTACCATCAAAGCATTTAATGGTGTAGCCATTAATGAGAATGACGGTATAAAACTGTAGACATAACCGAATAGTCCCTGTGTTTTCTTAACCCCTCTAATTGTTGTTGGAATTGGCAGTCGTTGGATTGCGTCTTTTCGGCCAACCATAAGTTTTCTTGCATTGAGAGAAAGCGCAATTTGTGCCTTTTCATGGGACGCCTTCAGACCAACTTTTGTTAGGTTTCTCAAGAGGATGTCAAGATCCTCTTCATGGGCTTTCTGAGAATCTGAACGTAATAGCATGGCCTTTTCTGCCGTGTTGTTAGATGGGGTAAATTTGCTTCACCAGCTTATCTTTTATGTTTATAAGGGGCAGATGGCCTCAGCCTTTGATCTTCCCCCCCTAGGGCTGTCTTGTGTCCATTTGGGACTCCCACATTTAAAACAACCCATTTCTTTACCCCTGCCAGCTTTTCCAGATTTATAGTTTCACTCCCTCTTCCTGCTGGCCTGCCAGTTTGCCTTACATTTAGACCCCCCTCAGAACGAGAATAGATTGACGAGTTTAAGAAGAAACTTTGTTTCTGGCCATTTTGAGCCTGTAATCCAACCCACAAATGCCGATGCTCCAGATACTCAACTAGTCTAAAGAAGGACAGTTTTATTGCTTCTTTAATCAGGACAACAGTTTTCAGCTTTGCTAACATAATTGCAAAAGGGTTTTCTAATGATCAATTATCCTTTTAAAATAATAAACTTGGATTAGCTAACACTACGTGCCAATACAATAGTCATTTACAACATTAACAATGTCTACATATGTATTTCTGATCAATTTGATGTTATTTTATGGACAAAAAAATGTGCTTTTCTTTCAAAAACAAGGACATTTCTAAGTGACCACAAACCTTTGAATGGAAGTGTATATTCACCTGTAGATACTTGCATCAAATACAGCTCTAACCCATGAAAAACAGCACACAGTCATTGTTTTCACTGACATTAAGTACAAGTCTCCACTCCAGTATTCCCTTCCTTTGAACCCTGTCTTTGCACCAAACACGGGGCAGCAGGTAGCCTAGTGGTTAGAGCGTTGGACTAGTAAAGGTTGCAAGATCAAATCCCTGAGCTGACAAGGTAAATATTTGTCATTCTACCCCTGAACAAGGCAGTTAGCATTGTTCCTAGGCCGTCATTGGAAATAACTTGCCTAGTTAAATAAAGGTTAAAAAAAAAAATAATTAAACAACCGCACATTTATTCTCTGATGGGGATGTACCCCTACCTGAATCTATCACCTAATATGACCCTCCTGCATTGAACGACCCTCAAACAACAGTACATTATGGTGAGACTCTGTTTAGTGAATTTCCACCCCAGACCATACAACCCGACTGTAATGCCCTCACCCGAGCACCTAGGCCCCCACCCGGAGACCCTCTATAGACCTGTGCCGGGTATGTCCTAGTCACAGTCCTTCCCCGAAATTCAAAACTACTACCTATAGTCTGCACCCTTATGATGACCAGACTCTATTTCGGGGTACCCCTCCCACCAACAATGGTTTCACATAAACTAATGGAAACTTCACTCCTACAGATACTTTTGTTTAGCAACTTCCCAAAAA
The DNA here is from genome assembly GCF_023373465.1 of Oncorhynchus keta. Lineage (NCBI taxonomy): Eukaryota > Metazoa > Chordata > Actinopteri > Salmoniformes > Salmonidae > Oncorhynchus > Oncorhynchus keta. Next base: position 33,727,219 of record NC_068446.1, on the reverse strand, counting down.
AATATGGGGCACAGGAGGTATTGGTAAGAAACTAGCTTACCTTTTTTATAATTATTTATAATTATTTTACCAGGTAAGTTGACTGAGAACACGTTCTCATTTACAGCAACAACCTGGGGAATAGTTACAGGGGAGAGGAGGGGGATGAATGAGACAATTGTAAGCTGGGGATGATTAGGTGACCGTGATGGTAATTTAGCCAGGACACCAGTGTTAACACCCCTACTCTTACGATAAGTGCCATGAGATCTTTAGTGACCACAGAGCGTCAGGACACCCATTTAACATCCCATCCAAGTGTCACTACCCTGGGGTATTGGGATATTTTTTTAGACCCAAGGAAAGAGTGCCTCCTACTGGCCCTCCAACACCACTTCCAGCAGCATCTGGTCTCCCATCTAGGGACTGACCAAGACCAACCCTGCTTACCTTCAGAAGCAAGCCAGCAGTGGGATGCAAGGTGGTATGCTGTTCATTCCACGCCAATTGTTAAAACGGGGGATTGCTTCGTCAGTGCCACGTTTGTATTTGTAAGCAACTGAGATGGGTCCAACCGTGTGCTAAGTCTGACTGAAGCGTACACACCATGATCTCTTCAATACACTTCATTATAATGGAGGTCTCTACAGTCTTTATTTTCTTTGGGAGAAAGCTTTTGGGGAAGAGGGGTGATGAATGTACAGACCTCTGAAAGACAGGGACCCAGGCTTGTGTAAGTTCCTCTGCACAAAGCAGAGACGCCATCAGGACCTGTTGCCAGTTTACTTAAAGACTTGTGTGGCCTCTCTAGGGTTCAATTCTAACTCGGTGTCACGGCCGTCAATAACAACGGTGTTGAGCATGTTAACACACTTGGCAGAGAAGTAATGTCAGTCAAACTTTATGTAGAAGTCATTAAGTTAATTTGCCATTGTCTGTTGTGTACAGGGGTTTTCTGATATGAGGCATGCTAGTTAACCCTTGTCCTTGAATACACTTCATTCTAAGCTGGTTTGCTGCCTAATTTGACAAGATTAATTATATTTAGCCAAACACTATTTTATTGTCATCATCTGATGATAGCCAAATAGATGCCATGAGTTATAATAATCAAACATAGATTTATTGGTAAATGAAAAAACAGTAGGCTGTTTGCTGCCCAATTACATAAGAGTAATTATAATGAGCTTTATTCACAAAACATCATTTTATTGTCATCATCAGATGATAGCCCGAACAGACGTCATAATGAAGTATAGGCCTAATAATAAAGATTTACTGGTAATAAATAAAAAATCTGGTAGACTATTAACCGACGTGAAAATTATTTTCATTTTCACAAGTGAGGTGTTGTGTGTTTTGTTAACATTCAAGTGACACAGTATGATTCTCTATTAATACAGTGGCTTTTAACTGTCCCAGTTTTGTTTCACACGGTCGGGAACTGACCAATAAAAACGTGTTAAAAGAAAAACAACACACTCAATCAAAACCGTCTAACCAATTACAGAGCTCTGGTGTAACGCCTATCACTGTTGAGCCTCCCACTTCTGTTGACACACCCCACGTAAGCAGCAAAGATATTTATAACTAACCCAAGATAGGTCATCAGTGTCATTTACAGTGGGAGCAAATTAAGCATAGTAGGTGGAACAAGCAAGGAGGTGAGCAAAGCCAAGCATGAGCTAATGAGAAACTATTGGCGCATTGTAGCATGTGTTGCGTCAAGTCTATAAAACTTAGTGTACTGTAACAGATTCTAGTTTTGGGAACAGAAACTTTTATTGAGATCAGACTTTTCATCAATGAGGAAATTTGCAGAATGTCAGCCCAGTTTTACCTAGTCCCATTACTTTTGACTGGACTTTCTCTCACTACCATTTTTGGTGGTGATAAAACGTTCAAAATGGATGCTTCAGCTTTATAGCCCCTGTGACGTGTCTGGGTTACCCCTTCTGTCTGTGAATGCATTTATCCATACTTGGCCAGCTGCCACTTCTTCTTCGGTGGGGTTTAACGGTGGTTGGCATCACCACCACCTACTGTACTGGAGTGCAGGCCAGAGACAGGGAGGAACTAAATCCTACCTGCCAGCACCGTTTCTCTTAAAATAATATTAGTTATTTGAGACTGTATCTAATGATGTTCTACTCAGTATGCTCTTTAAACTCAATTCCTGTTGCCCATACTCTCCCTCATACTGGATCTGTGGTGGATACTTGAATCAGTAATGAAAAGAGACAAGCTCCATCACCAATCAGGATAATAACTTTATTAAAAACGTATCGATAAGGGAGCTGGTCACACCAACCACAAAGTGAATGGAGTGAGAGCCCACTGAGTAGAGTGAGCCTCTGAGTTATATACTATCTCAGGATAGGTGCGACCTCAGAGATGACATACAATGGTTCCAAACACTAACCCCACACATCCTGTGCCAGACCTTGGCCCCAAATACAAATAACTTGTTGTTTTGTTCAGTACTAAGAATTTAAAAGGACATTTGTAGTTACTTAGTCTCCACCCTGCTAAAAACAGAACAAGTGGAAAGAACAATCTCCCCCAAGTCCCAAGGAGGGGGTGACTGATGCACAGACATTGTGGAGACAAGTGATTGGTTCCCCATTACTCACGCCATCTTTTTACATGGTTTGCAATAGGTAAAGACACATTCATGCATGGAAACAATGTTCCCTTCTGACCTCCTTTGCCCTATTTTCTTTCTGATGTTCTACACAGCAACAGGGACATGTGATAGACAATTCTGACTTCTCCCCTCTCAGGGCCCCAGGTGACTGAGGCCCATATGAGGGAGGAAGTGCAGTCGTCAACACCAGAGTCAGAAGGGAGACATATCAACAGTAATTAAAACATATTTAGCAAATGAGACCTTAATTATGTTACTTAGCTACTTCTGATTTCCCCCCCACAGATCTGTCTCCCTCTTTCCCTCACTGCCCACACTGTATCCGTACATGTTCCACTGTCTCTGCTTCCTGGCAGTAATCATACCGTCCTGTTGGATGGTTTCCTATCACATTTAATGTCTTATTCAACCGGCTGTGTCCCATTCTTAGTCTTGTTAAGATGACCTCTCTTCTGTCTCTTCCTGCCGTCCTCCCCTCCCCAACTTTTCTCTGTACTTGGAATAGATGCCTGCCCTTAGTGTCTCTGTTCCACTGCTCCTGCCATCTCTGCACCATCGTCCAAAGCAGAGAGGGAGTGCCCTTCTCAAATGGAACATTAATCTGTGCCACTCAGTCATGTTGTCAACAAGGCAGCATGGTGCGGAAACATACAGTGCATACAGTGCATTCGGAAAGTATTCAGACCCCTTGACTTTTTCCACATTTTGTAACGTTACAGCCTTATTCTAAAATTGATTTTTTTAAATTCTGCCTCATCAATCTACACACAATACCCCATAACGACCACGCAAAAAAAGTTTTTTTTAGAATGTTTGCAAATGTATGTATATATATATATGTATATATATATATATATATCTATATAATGAATCGTCACATTTACATAAGTATTTAAACCCTTTACTCAGTACTATGTTGAAGCACCTTTGGCAGCAATTACAGCCTCTAGTTTTCTTGGGCATGACCCTACAAGCTTGGCACACCTGTATTTGGGGAGTTTCTCCCATTCTTCTCTTCAGATGCTCTCAAGCTGTCAGGATGGATATGGAGCATCGCTGCACAGCTATTTTCAGGTCTCTCCAGATATGTTTGATTGGGTTCAAGTCCGGGCTCTGGCTGGGCCACTCAAAGACATTTAGAGACTCCTGTGATGTCTTGGCTGTGTGCTTAGGGTTGTTGTCCTGTTGGAAGGGGAACCTTCGCACCAGTCTGAGGTCCTGAGCACTCTGGAGTAGGTTTTCATTAAGAATCTCTCTGTACTTTGCTACATTCATCTTTCCCTTGTTCCTGACTAGTCTCCCAATCCCTGCCACTGAGGAGGGGTTCCGCCTGGTCAATCTACCATAAAGGCCTGATTGGTGGAGTGCTGCAAAGATGGTTGTTCTTCTGGAAGGTTGTCACATCTCCACAGAGGAATTCTGGAGCTCTGTCAGAGTGACCATCGGGTTCCTGAACACCACCCTGACTAAGGCCCTTCTCCCCCGACTGCTCAGTTTGGCCGGGCGGCCAGCTCTAGGAAGAGTCTTGGTGTTTCCAAACTTCTTCCATTTAAGAATGATGGAGGCCACTGTGTTCTTGGGGACCTTCAATGCTGCAGAAATGTTTTGGTAACCTTCGCCAGATCTGTGCCTCGACACAATCCTGTCTTGTAGTTTTACGAATAATTCCTTCGACCTCATGGCTGGGGTTTGCTCTGACATGCGCTGTCAACTGTGGGACCTTATACAGACAGGTGTGTGACTTTCCAAATCATGTCCAATCAATTGAATTTACCAGAGGTGGATTCCAATCAAGTTGTAGAAACATCTCAAGGATGATCAATGGAAACAGGATGCACCCCCACATACACTGAACAAAAATTTAAATGCAACATGTAAAGTGTTGGTTTCATGAGCTGAAATAAAAGATTCCCAAAATGTTCCATGTGCACAAAAAGTTTATTTCTTTCAACTTTTGTGCATACATTTGTTTACATCCCTGTTAGTGAGTGTCTCTCCTTTGACAAAATAATCCATCCACCTGACAGGTGTGGCATATCAAGAAGCTGACTAAAACGCATGATCATTGCACAGGTGCACCTTGTGCTGTGGAATGGGCAGTTTTGTCACTCAACACAATGCCACAAATCTCTCAAGTTGAGGGAGCATGCAATTGGCATGATGACTGCAGGAATGTCCACCAGAGCTGTTGCTAGAGAATTGATTGTTCATCTCTCTACCATATGCCGCCTCCAACAATGTTGTAGAGAATTTGACAGTACATCTAACCGGCCTCACAACCTCAGACCAGGTGTAACCACGCTAGCAACGGACCTCCACATCAGGCTTTTTCACCTGCCGGACCAGCCACCCAGACAGCTGATGAAACTGTGGGTTTGCACAACAGAAACATTTCTGCATAAACTGTCAGAAACCGTCACAGAGAAGCTCATCTGTGTGCTCGTCGTTCTTACCAGGGTCTTGACCTGACTGCAGTTTGGCTTCATAACCGACTAAAGTGGGCAAATTCTCACCTTTGATGGCCAGTGGCATGCAGGAGAAGTGTGCTCTTCAAGGATGAATCCCGGTATCAACTGTACCGGGAAGATGGCAGACCGCATTTATGGCGTTGTGTGGGCTAGCGGTTTGCTGATGTCAACGTTGTGACCAGAGTGCCCCATGGTGGCGGTGAGGTTATGTTATGTGCAGGCATGGGCTACAGACAATGAACACAATTGCATTTTATCTATGGCAATTTGCATGCACAGAGAAACCGTGACGGCCCCATGTCTCAAGGATCTGTACACAATTCCTGGAAGCTGAACATGTCCCAGTTATTCCATGGCCTGTATACTCACCAGACATGTCACCCATTGAGCATGTTTGGGATGCTCTGGATCAACGTTTACGACAGGGTGTTCCAATTCCTGTCAATATCCAGCAACTTTGCACAGCCACTGAAGAGTTGGACAACATTCCACAGGCCACAATCAACAGCCTGATCAACTCTGTGCGAAGGAGATGTGTCGCGCTGCATGAGGCAAATAGTGGTCACACCAGATACTGACTGGTTTTCTGATCCACGCCCCTACCATTCTTTTAAGGTATCTGTGACCAACAGATACATATCTGTATTCCCTGCCATGTGACATCCATAAATTAGGGCCTAATTTATTTATTTCAGTTGACTGATTCCCTTGTATGAACTGTAACTCTGAAATTGTTGCATATAGCATTTATATTTTTGTTCAGTAGAGTTTGAGTGTCATGTGGGCGTGCTGCTGCTTTGTCGCATGATGAGGGGACTCAATTGGCGCATTTGCAGCGCATAAACTCAAGTATGGGTAGCTGCAGCCTAATATGGCTCAGAGTATTGACAAGATGGTCGAGTGACCAAACATTTCTTCAAAGATAGAAGGCAGGCCGGAGGGAGTAAGATCAGGTGGGACCATTCTAGTCAATGAGAGGGCAAATACGTGTGTGAACAACAGGCAGAACTAAGTAGTTTTTCTCAAAGTTGCCGGAATGACAAGTGCATTCACTTATATTAGTACATTTGTAACACTTTTAACATTACGAAAATTCTATTAGATCAAAAAAGCCTGACATAATTCGACACTCTCATTGACCTCTATGAAAGAAATTCCCACTTGGTCCACTCATAGTAATACTGCTTTCTTAACTAAGTGGTCAAGTGGGAATTTAGTTGTTGTGAAGTCGTAATTACCAGTTGGATGTGTCGTGTCTGACTGATGAAATTATATGACAGGCTATTTTATCAAATCGATTACCTAACATTTGATTGATTACGTGATTGAATTAAACCATGCATCAATTCACTCGTTAATAACCTGGGACACCACGGAAGAGTGTTTATAGAGCTGCTGTCTTCCGAATGAACTCTTAAAGCTCTGAAGATCTTTTATATCAATAGCAGTCAATTATTCAGTCTCATCTGAACGTCGTAAATTTCTTCACGAACCCTGGCTAACAAGTTGAATCAACAATACAAATATTGGCTTAATTATTTATTAACGAAATACCTAAATAATCACACAGAATTACTGTACACATTATGGATCATACATCGATTACTAATCATGTCATAAAAGAAAAAATCCCTTGCGGACGAAACTGATATGACAGCTGGTTACACAAAAAAAGGGGGTTGAGTTTGAATGAAAGAGCAGGAGGACTGAGGGACAAAGGGGATTGGGTCTCTATTGGACCTTGTGAAGCTATGCTACCGTAAATACAGAATCTTATGCGTTCTAATAACTGCCTATTCGGAAAAGGAAAATGCAAGATATATATAGAGTTGAAGTCGGAAGTTTACATACACCTTAGCCAAATACATTTAAACAAACTTTTTCACAATTTCCTGACATTTAATCCTAGTAAAAATTCCCTGTCTAGGTCAGTAAATTTCGCTATGTAGAGTGGATATTTAACCATACGCAACCACAGCTCATGCTGGGTTTGATTAGTCTGATGTGAATTGGGTCACAGGGGCTTTTATACTGGGGAAGACAAGGGCGTGTTTCATCCCTTTCCAATGTCTGTTCACTTGGGTGTGGTCACTGAGTGAGTGTAGTTTACTGATGAAAACAATTCTTTCATTTAGAAGGCTAAAATTAACATTGAATCTTTTCACAAATAGTTTCAAATTTAAACATTTAAATTGTACAACAATTCCATGTGAATCTGATAACTAGAATGTGTAGACTTTCCAAGATACAATTTATGTTGTCCTGTCATCAGTAATAATGTCCCAGGCAACAACTGATCAGACATCATATTCTCTAAGTACCAACGGATACTTTCAACTGGTTGGATTCCAGAAATATTGTTCCATTCCCAACCTTTTGATGTTACTGTATTGCAAAGTCTCTCTCTGTCGTAACAAACGATTTTCAAAAGTGGAGAGAAGGGGGAAAGGTATTTATGGGGGGGGGTCATAAACCAGTGGAGGGAGGAGAGGGAAAGAGGGTTTTATGACCCTCACCCAACAGGGCAAAGTCATGACAGATGCATTGGCTAATGGCCAACAAGATAAACCATAAACTAAAAGGACAGGTATCATGCGTGTAAACAAATTATAATGTAGCCATTATCCAATGGCTGTGAATGCATCCAACTGGTATTTACGACTTCACAACTGGTAAATTACCAACTTCCACTTGGTTAAGAACGCATCATTAATGGATGTGAGAATTTATGTATGACTGAGAAAAATCCACTCGAACGGCCCTCCAACTGGTAATTAGTAGTGGGAAATGTGCCTTTCATCCTGAGCTCCCACTTCTCCCACATGCTGACCTCTGACGTGACTTACTAAGTAAAGGACGTCGATAACAGCATTTTTGGCAGTTAAATACAACAGCAAAACATTATTTATCTATTAATCTATTAATATGTTTTTAAAACACTAGAATTTGTTTACAAACATAACAGCTGTGCTTTCAGTTTATGGTTGACACAGCTTATTGGCAATTAGCATATTGGCGTTCAAAGCACCTGAATGCATCCAACTGGTATTTACAACTTCACAAATGGTAATTACCACCTTTCCACTTGGTTATGAATGCAGTATAATCCTCTCGTTTTGCTTCTTTCTCTCTGGTATGGGCGAGTGGGCGTATGTATGGAAAGCAAAACGGCTAATTGGGCAGATTTGTTGCCACTCAAGACCGTTTTGCGTGGCTGATTGGGCTGCGTGGCGAGTTTATAATGGTTACTACAAGCTCCACTCCTTTGATCTATGTGTGTGCGTGCATGTGGGTGTAGTGAGATTTTTGCAGTAGCGGACACCTTTTAGTAAATACTTACATAGGTAAGTATTTTATTTTTGTCTTTTCATTTTGTTGCCTTCCCTTGCTAGTAGTAGCTAGTGATCGGAGGTTCAGCTCCTTTAACTGATTCTGATATTTTCGACTTGTTCCTCAGACCATCCAGTGCATGGACATCTTGTGCCAGTGTGATCCGTGTTCAAGCACCCTGTTGTGGAGACTACAGCACATCAAGCCTGTGGGCGGACAGGTCAGTATCTCATCAAATATGATACAACATTGTGTAAAACATTTCATTTTTTGATAAATCAAAATGTTGACTTTTTGTTCCCTTTTCCCCAAGTTTTCTACATGAGACGTGACATGCAGAACATCAGGCGCACCTCACGAGAAGCAGTGCATGATCAACACCACCCTCAACACCACCCTCAATCTACTTGAACTGATGTAACTCGCTCTCACTCTGGGGGTAAGATATAGTTTAAACATCACAGAAAGAAATTCCCACTGTGCCCATGACAAAATGCATTCGTTGTTCACTTGTTATTCAACAATGTCAGTAGTCGTCAGTAGAGGATGCCTGGTTATTCTTTAAAAGTGCTTTCCTCACCATCGTAAATAAGCATGTGTAACTGATGTGAAATGGCTAGCTAGTTAGGGGTGGTGCGCACTAATAGCGTTTCAATCGGTGAAGTCACTCGCTTTGAGACCTTGAAGTAGTGGTTCCCCTTGCTCTGCAAGTGCAGCGGCTTTTGTTGAGTGATGGGTAGCGATGCTTCGTGGGTGACTGTTGTTGATGTGTGCAGAGGGTCCCTGGTTCGAGCCCAGGTTGGGGTGAGGAGAGGGACGGAAGCTATACTGTTACATTGATGCTGTTGACCCGGATCACTGGTTGCTGCGGAAAAATAGGAGGTCAAAACGGGGGTGAGTGTAACCGATGTCAAATGGCTAGCTAGTTAGCGGTGGTGCGTGCTAATAGCGTTTCAATCGGTGACGTCACTCGCTTTGAGACCTTGAAGTAGTGCAAGGGGAATAGCCCCAGTGATATGCAACTTGTCAGTGAAGTTAGGAACCAATATACACAGGCAGTTAGGAAAGCTAAGGCTAGCTTTTTCAAACAGAAATTTTAAAAAGCTATCCACTGCACTGAGGTTAGGAAACAATGTCACCACCGATAAATCCACAATAATTGAGAATTTCAATAAGCATTTTTCTACGGCTGGCCATGCTTTCCACCTGGCTACCCCTACCACAGGCAACAGCCCTGCACCCCCTACAGCAAATTGCCCAAGCCTCCGTCATTTCTCCTTCACCCAAATCCAGACAGCTTATGTTCTGAAATAGCTGAAAAATCTGTACCCCTAAAAATCATCTGGGCTAGACAATCTGGACCCTCTCTTTCTAAAATGATCTGCCGAAATTGTTGCAACCCCTATTACTAGCCTGTTCAACCTCTCTTTTGTATCGTCTGAGATTCCCAAAGATTGTAAAACTGCCGCGGTCATCCCCCTCTTCAAAGGGGGTGACACTAGACCCAAACTGCTACAGACCTATATCTGTCCTACACTGCCTTTCTAAGGTCTTCGATGACCTTGATATCATAACCGTCATCGATAAGAGACAATACTGTGCAGTGTCGTGGAATATTGCCTCAGAAATATAACACTCTTACAAGAACTTGTGAATTCAATATAGACTTTAATACAAAGTAGCAAAGCAGTGCTGGTCCGCGGAACAACCAACCTCCCCGAGTACGGGCTCTGCTTTTATACACATACAGCATATGGGTACATCCCATATGTGAATGAAGTTACTCCCCTCAGTCCTTCTGCCACCATTATCTTTTAGTCTGAGTTCTTTGCTTGTTCACGCCCAATAACGCCCATATCTGCTTCCGTTTAGATTATAATGGTGGCGGGACCCCTTTATGTCATACAAAAATAATACATTTATTGCATGCTTATGTTTCACCTGTCGGTCATTTTGCTACTATCCTCCTTCCTGTGTCCTTCTGACATTAGTATGTCCAGCTGTCATAAATGTACTTATGGTATTGGCTAATGTACTCATTTTCGTTTAGCTTAATGTAATCTTTGACATGTTACCCTACTCAGAAATAGCTAATGTATTGGGTGTCACCTTCTCTTCCTCTGGCCAATGTACTTATGTCCTTGCTACTTCAGCCTAGCAGCTGCACCTATTTATATTACATGAGTTCCCACAGCAGCCGTATTCATCGACCTGGCCAAGGCTTTCGACTCTGTCAATCACCACATTCTTATCGGCACTCAACAGCCTTGGTTTCTCAAATGACTGCCTCGCCTGGTTCACCAACTACTTCTCTGATAGAGTTCAGTGTTTCAAATCGGAGGGCCTGTTGTCCGGACCACTGGAAGTCTCTATGGGGGGCCACAGGGTTCAATTTTCGGGCCGACTCTCTTCTCTGTATACATCAATGATGTTGCTCTTGCTGCTGGTGATTCTCTGATCCATCTCTACGCAGATGACACCATTCTGTATACTTCTTGCCCTTCTTTGGACACTGTGTTAACTAACCTCCAGACGAGCTTCAATGCCATACAACTCTCCTTCCGTGGCCTCCAACTGCTCTTAAATACAAGTAAAACTAAATGCATGCTCTTCAACCGATCGTGGCCCGACCGCACCTGCCCGCCCGTCCAGCATCACTACTCTGTTCTGACTTGGAATATGTGGACAACTACAAACACCTAGGTGTCTGGTTAGACTGTAAACTCTCCTTCCAGACTCACATTAAGCATCTCCAATCCAAAATTAAATCTAGAATCGTCTTCCTATTTTACAACAAAGCATCCTTCACTCATGCTGCCAAACATACCCTTGTAAAACTAACCATCCTACCGATCCTCGATTTTGGCCATGTCATTTACAAAATAGCCTCCAACACTATACTCAACAAACTGGATGCAGTCTATCAAAGTGCCATCCATTTTGTCACCAAAGCCCCATAAACTGCGACCTGTACACTCTCGTTGACTGGCCCTCGCTTCATACTCGTCACCAAACCCACTGGCTCCAGGTCATCTACAAGATCCTGCTAGGTAAAACACCGCCTTATCTCAGCTCACTGGTCACCATAGCAGCACCCACCTGTAGCACGCGCTCCAGCAGGTATATCTCTCTGGTCACCCCCAAAACCAATTCTTTCTTTGGCTGCCTCTCCTTCCAGTTCTCTGCTGCCAATGACTGGAACAAACTACAAAAATCTCTGAAACTGGAAACACTTATCTCCCTCACTAGCTTTAAGCACCAGCTGTCAGAGCAGCTCACAGATTACAGCACCTGTACATAGCCCACCTATAATTTAGCCCAAACAACTACCTCTTTCCCTACTGTATTCATTTTATTGATTTATTTTGCTCCTTTGCACCCCATTATTTATCTCTCTACTTTGCACATTCTTCCACTGCAAATCTACCATTCCAGTGTTTTACTTCCTATATTGTATTTACTTTGCCACCATGGCCTTTTTTTGTGTGTTGCCTTTACCTCCCTTCTCACCTCATTTGCTCACATTGTATATAGACTTATTTTCTACTGTATTATTGACTGTATGTTTGTTTTACTCCATGTGTAACTCTGTGTTGTTGTATGTGTCGAACTGCTTTGCTTTATCTTGGCCAGGTCGCAATTGTAAATGAGAACTTGTTCTCAACTTGCCTACCTGGTTAAATAAAGGTGTTCTCAACTTGCCTACCTGGTTAAATAAAGGTGTTCTCAACTTGCCTACCTGGTTAAATAAAGGTGTTCTCAACTTGCCTACCTGGTTAAATAAAGTTGTTCTCAACCAGCCTACCTGGTTAAATAAAGGTGTTCTCAACTTGCCTACCTGGTTAAATAAAGGTGTTCTCAACCAGCCTACCTGGTTAAATAAAGGTGTTCTCAACCAGCCTACCTGGTTAAATAAAGGTGTTCTCAACCAGCCTACCTGGTTAAATAAAGGTGTTCTCAACCAGCCTACCTGGTTAAATAAAGGTGTTCTCAACTTGCCTACCTGGTTAAATAAAGGTGTTCTCCACCAGCCTACCTGGTTAAATAAAGGTGTTCTCAACTTGCCTACCTGGTTAAATAAAGGTGTTCTCAACTTGCCTACCTGGTTAAATAAAGGTGTTCTCAACCAGCCTACCTGGTTAAATAAAGGTGTTCTCAACCAGCCTACCTGGTTAAATAAAGGTGTTCTCAACTTGCCTACCTGGTTAAATAAAGGTGTTCTCCACCAGCCTACCTGGTTAAATAAAGGTGTTCTCAACTTGCCTACCTGGTTAAATAAAGGTGTTCTCAACTGGCCTACCTGGTTAAATAAAGGTGTTCTCAACTTGCCTACCTGGTTAAATAAAGGTGTTCTCAACTTGCCTACCTGGTTAAATAAAGGTTTTCTCAACCAGCCTACCTGGTTAAATAAAGGTGTTCTCAACCAGCCTACCTGGTTAAATAAAGGTGTTCTCAACCAGCCTACCTGGTTAAATCAAAACCTGGGTGTTCTCAACTAGCCTACCTGGTTAAATAAAGGTGTTCTCAACCAGCCTACCTGGTTAAATAAAGGTGTTCTCAACCAGCCTACCTGGTTAAATAAAGGTGTTCTCAACCAGCCTACCTGGTTAAATAAAGGTGTTCTCAACCAGCCTACCTGGTTAAATAAAGGTGTTCTCAACTTGCCTACCTGGTTAAATAAAGGTGTTCTCAACCAGCCTACCTGGTTAAATAAAGGTGTTCTCAACTTGCCTACCTGGTTAAATAAAGGTGTTCTCAACTTGCCTACCTGGTTAAATAAAGGTGTTCTCAACCAGCCTACCTGGTTAAATAAAGGTGTTCTCAACCAGCCTACCTGGTTAAATAAAGGTGTTCTCAACCAGCCTACCTGGTTAAATAAAGGTGTTCTCAACCAGCCTACCTGGTTAAATAAAGGTGTTCTCAACTTGCCTACCTGGTTAAATAAAGGTGTTCTCAACCAGCCTACCTGGTTAAATAAAGGTGTTCTCAACTTGCCTACCTGGTTAAATAAAGGTGTTCTCAACTTGCCTACCTGGTTAAATAAAGGTGTTCTCAACCAGCCTACCTGGTTAAATAAAGGTGTTCTCAACTTGCCTACCTGGTTAAATAAAGGTGTTCTCAACTTGCCTACCTGGTTAAATAAAGGTGTTCTCAACTTGCCTACCTGGTTAAATAAAGGTGTTCTCAACTTGCCTACCTGGTTAAATAAAGGTGTTCTCAACCAGCCTACCTGGTTAAATAAAGGTGTTCTCAACTTGCCTACCTGGTTAAATAAAGGTGTTCTCAACCAGCCTACCTGGTTAAATAAAGGTGTTCTCAACCAGCCTACCTGGTTAAATAAAGGTGTTCTCAACTAGCCTACCTGGTTAAATAAAGGTGTTCTCAACTAGCCTACCTGGTTAAATAAAGGTGTTCTCAACTGGCCTACCTGGTTAAATAAAGGTGTTCTCAACTTGCCTACCTGGTTAAATAAAGGTGTTCTCAACTTGCCTACCTGGTTAAATAAAGGTGTTCTCAACTTGCCTACCTGGTTAAATAAAGGTGTTCTCAACCAGCCTACCTGGTTAAATAAAGGTGTTCTCAACTTGCCTACCTGGTTAAATAAAGGTGTTCTCAACTTGCCTACCTGGTTAAATAAAGGTGTTCTCAACCTGCCTACCTGGTTAAATAAAGGTGTTCTCAACAGCCTACCTGGTTAAATAAAGGTGTTCTCAACCAGCCTACCTGGTTAAATAAAGGTGTTCTCAACCAGCCTACCTGGTTAAATAAAGGTGTTCTCAACCTGCCTACCTGGTTAAATAAAGGTGTTCTCAACCAGCCTACCTGGTTAAATAAAGGTGTTCTCAACCAGCCTACCTGGTTAAATAAAGGTGTTCTCAACCAGCCTACCTGGTTAAATAAAGGTGTTCTCAACCAGCCTACCTGGTTAAATAAAGGTGTTCTCAACCAGCCTACCTGGTTAAATAAAGGTGTTCTCAACAGCCTACCTGGTTAAATAAAGGTGTTCTCAACTAGCCTACCTGGTTAAATAAAGGTGTTCTCAACCAGCCTACCTGGTTAAATAAAGGTGTTCTCAACCAGCCTACCTGGTTAAATAAAGGTGTTCTCAACCTAGGTGCCCACCTGGTTAAATAAAGGTGTTCTCAACTTGCCTACCTGGTTAAATAAAGGTGTTCTCAACTTGCCTACCTGGTTAAATAAAGGTGTTCTCAACTTGCCTACCTGGTTAAATAAAGGTGTTCTCAACTTGCCTACCTGGTTAAATAAAGGTGTTCTCAACCAGCCTACCTGGTTAAATAAAGGTGTTCTCAACTTGCCTACCTGGTTAAATAAAGGTGTTCTCAACCAGCCTACCTGGTTAAATAAAGGTGTTCTCAACTTGCCTACCTGGTTAAATAAAGGTGTTCTCAACCAGCCTACCTGGTTAAATAAAGGTGTTCTCAACTTGCCTACCTGGTTAAATAAAGGTGTTCTCAACTTGCCTACCTGGTTAAATAAAGGTGTTCTCAACCAGCCTACCTGGTTAAATAAAGGTGTTCTCAACTTGCCTACCTGGTTAAATAAAGGTGTTCTCAACCAGCCTACCTGGTTAAATAAAGGTGTTCTCAACTTGCCTACCTGGTTAAATAAAGGTGTTCTCAACTTGCCTACCTGGTTAAATAAAGGTGTTCTCAACTTGCCTACCTGGTTAAATAAAGGTGTTCTCAACTTGCCTACCTGGTTAAATAAAGGTGTTCTCAACTAGCCTACCTGGTTAAATAAAGGTGTTCTCAACCAGCCTACCTGGTTAAATAAAGGTGTTCTCAACTTGCCTACCTGGTTAAATAAAGGTGTTCTCAACTTGCCTACCTGGTTAAATAAAGGTGTTCTCAACCAGCCTACCTGGTTAAATAAAGGTGTTCTCAACTAGCCTACTTGGTTAAATAAAGGTGTTCTCAACCAGCCTACCTGGTTAAATAAAGGTGTTCTCAACTAGCCTACTTGGTTAAATAAAGGTGTTCTCAACCAGCCTACCTGGTTAAATAAAGGTGTTCTCAACTTGCCTACCTGGTTAAATAAAGGTGAAATAAATAAACACCAGCGTTTATCCTGTCAGCGCCTGTCTTTTCCCTGCCTCTCTTCTTCTCATCCTCCTGGTTTTTGACCCTTGCCTGTCCTGACCATATACCCGCCCACTCTGCCTGTCCCTGATCCTGAGCATGCCTGTCGACCTGTACCTTTGCTCCTACTCTGGATTATCGACCACTGCCTGCCTTGACCTGTTGGTTTCCTGCCCCTGTTGTTACAATAAACAATGTAACTTCACACAATCTGCACTTGGGTCTTAACTTGATACCTGATATAAACTGTACTTTTCATGAAGACAAGTACAGTTTTTCCATAAACTTTTAATTGTTAACTTTGGATTTTATCAATTGACATATCATTCATATAATGGGAAGGATCCTGTAAAACAACTCTGTTGAGGAAAACTTCCTGGAATTAGGCAGAACATATTTATTAGCAATAACATTTCATTCAAGCAATTGCAGGGAAGTTCACTCTCAGGATATAATGGAGAGGAACTGAATTATTACAGAATCACAGTCTTTATATACTTCATCTACATGGGGCTCCTGAGTGGTGCAGCGGCCTAAGGCACTGCATCTCAGTGCTAGAGGCGTCACTACAGACACCCTGGTTCGAATACAGGCTGTATCACACCCGGCTGTGATTGGGAGTCCCATAGGCCGGGGTGGCACATAATTGGCCCAGCGTCGTCTGGATTTGGCTGGCGTAGGCCGTCATTGTAATTAAGAATTTGTTCTTAACTGATTTGCCTAGTTGTATAAATAAAAAAACACAAAGAGCTGCTTACCCCTCCTAGGGGGAGGCAAGCTTATATGAGAGACAAGGGGTACTTGTCTACATCTCCTTAAAGTATAATACAAACAAGAACAGTTTCTAAACAGTTCTCACAGTCTATGTATCTAAGATAGGGGAGTGATAAGATCTTTAGAGCCTAAACAGATAGAACAAGAATTCACCCTGGCTGGGCCTTTGGTGCTCTAAAGATAAGGAGCCAATAACAAATCACTCCTTTGTGTGCTGTGTGAAGAGGGTACTGGACAACTGTGGAAAATTACCAGTGCTATTGACCATATAGTACTTTTCAACTTAAGCATTTACAAAGCATTAGATTGTAACAGAACCATTTTGAATTAATGTACCACTCCGAATAAATAAATACTGTGCCTTTGAAGATTTGTCTCTGGTCATGCAAGTACCATGCAGGCATGCAGGCATTACCATGCAGGCATGTCAAAGCAAAGTCAATTCTGAATGTGAATAGATTTTTTGATTCATTCTCATCTTTGACAACATTCTAGAACTGAGTTATCACTCATCGAAGTCTGGTATCCTGGGCAATCTGGTTAATGATTATATCATTGATTTAGTGGTTCTTTCCTTGTAGAATGTTGACAGTTGTATAGAACATATTTTATTGCTAAGATGCTCAAACTTAACTTAATAGCTACACTCACAGATACAGGACAAACGTTATCCCTCATGCTGGCCCTGACCAAAGTGGTAAATTGCCCCTCACCAGAGTTGTGGACTTAAGTCACATGACTCGAGTCATGTGGATGCAGTCTATCACAGTGCCATCCATTTTGTCACCAAAGCCCCATATACCACCCACCACTGCGCCCTGTATGATTTCGTTGGATGGCCCTCGCTTCATACTCGTCGCCAAACCCACTGTCTCCAGGTCATCTACAAGTCTCTGCTAGGTAAAGCCCCACCTTATCTCAGCTCACTGGTCACCATAGTAGCACACACCCGCAGCATGTGCTCCAGCAGGTATATCTCACTGGTCACCCCCAAAGCCAATTCTTCATTTAGCCGCCTCTCCTTCCAGTTCTCTGCTGCCAATGACTGGAATGAACTGCAAAGATCTCTGAAGCTGGAGACTCTTACCTCCCTCACTAGCTTTAAGCACCAGCTGTCAGAGCAGCTCACATAGCTCATCTGTAAATAACCCATCCAATCTTTCTCATCCCCATACTGTATTTATTAATTTATTTATCTTGCTCCTTTGCATCCCAGTATCTCAACTTGCACATTCATCTTCTGCACATCCTACCATTCCAGTGTTTAATTGCTATATTGTAATTACTTTGCCACCATGGCCTATTTATTGCCTTACCTCTCCTATATTACCTCATTTGCACACACTGTATATAGACTTTTCTACTGTATTATTGACTGTATGTTTGTTTTACTCCATGTGTAACTCTGTGTTGTTGTATGTGTCGAACTGCTTTGCTTTATCTTGGCCAGGTCGCAGTTGCAAATGAGAACATGTTCTCAACTTTTCTACCTGGTTAAATAAAGGTGAAATAAAAATGTAAATAAAGTGTATATTTCCCAAGCTGCTGGAAAGAGAGACAGGTATGGCTGTGACAGTAATTGAATAACCGTGTAACTGACAGTTATGGCTGAAAACCATAATGAAAATAAAATAGTTTAAATAGGCCTACGTTCAGTTTAGGATTATTTGTATTTATTTTTTACTTTATTGTCATGTAGATAAACTTCACCTAATAACGGGAGAGTTTAGTAATGATTATAAGCAAATATTTTGCTAACTTAGTCTGTCTGTTAATAGTTCTACATCTCCTCCTCTTTCCAACTGTCCTTTGATATGGAATCTTTTCTTAATTTATAGACTTATCAACGCTGATCAGGCCGGGTCCTGGCCGATATGTCGCCCTAGGCAAGACAAAAAAAAATGTTGGCCCTCCTATCCTTGCAAAGTAGAATAATACCCTAGGCTGTGCAGTGTTGGCCTGCAATGTACTTTCATGAATGCCGATGTGGAAGCCTACTGTTTGTAGAAAAGGACATTTCCTGTTAGAAAGCCCATTCTGAAGGTGGCATGAGAGAGATGGTGGACTGAAAATGGCAGTGCAGAATGCCTCATGTGAAATCGCAATATTCAATATCTCTAAAACTGACTAAATAGTAGCCCTACACAGATCTATTTACTTGTGGGCAATAACATTCAAGCTGGACAATGAGCACAAAAAACCTATAAGGCTGGGGAAGTTTATTGATAAATATTACGAGCGCAGTCAAGGCCAATACATGTCGGAGAGGAACCAGGGACACAATGGAGAGCCAAACTCCAAGAGAAAACTACGAGATTGCTTGACAGACACTGATGATTTCTGCTTTTCACCACCTGGTACGGTAAGAGTGGATACAGACCTGCTAAAATCAATAAATGATCAATTGGGTTTACTGGAACTATTCAGTAAAGAAATAAAGGGGATGAAGGTGAGCCTCTAAATGAGTGACGAAAAAGCTGCGAAAATGGAGAAAGAAACAAACAAGCTATAAGGTATAGTCAATACTATTGAAACAGATGTTAAAGAACTTAAAAAGGAGAATATGTTTCTGAGAGAAGCCT
Source organism: Oncorhynchus keta (assembly GCF_023373465.1). Classification (NCBI taxonomy): domain Eukaryota; kingdom Metazoa; phylum Chordata; class Actinopteri; order Salmoniformes; family Salmonidae; genus Oncorhynchus; species Oncorhynchus keta. The sequence continues at coordinate 33,708,339 of NC_068446.1, read as the reverse complement.
TATTTGGAATACAGACTAGATCCATGCGAGAAAGAATTCCTTTATTTAAGAGCTACAGATCCCAGGCGATACTCTCAGCAAAAACTCAAATGTGTACACCGTTTCGGAAAGAGAAGACAGCGATACGAGCGCCCAATCATTGCCAAATTTGCATTAAAAAAAAATCAATCATGTTTAAAAGCCTGGGCAAAGACTTGTTGGCACGAAAATAGGAATGCATGTTCAGTTCCCTAAGGAAATTGGAGAATGGTGCAAAGTACCCACTCTTCAAGGTGAATAGACTTAAAGGGAAACGCGTAGCTCTCATAGTCGATAAACTGTACATCGATAATCAACACTATGAAATAACACATATGGAATCATGTAGTAACCAAAAAGTGTTAAACAAATTAAAATATATTTGAAATTCTTCAAAGTAGCCACCCTTTGCCTTGATGACAGCTTTGCACACTCTTGGGATTCTCTCAACCAGCTTCATGGGCGGAACATCTATTCTTGGTGTGGACGGACCGTAAGAACCTGGAATATCTCCGAACCGCCAAGCGCCTCAACTCCAGGCAGGCGAGATGGGCCCTGTTATTCACTCTTTTCCATTTCACTATCTCCTACCATCCAGGGTTCAAGAATGTGAAGCCTGATGCACTTTCACGTCTGTACAGCCCCGCTACTACTACCCCGAGACCATCCTCCAAAATTCCTGTCTAGCGACTGATATCATCTGGTGAATAGAGTCTGGTCCGCAAGGTGCAGTGTTCCCAAACCAGGGGGGGACTCACCTTTCATCCTGGCTCCCGTCGGACCTTGGCTTTCATCCGACAATGTTTTGGTGGCCTACCTTGGTTCCTGACGTCTCCGCGTTCGTTGCCAATTACTAGGAGGTGTGTGGGTGCTTTGCTGGTGACACTGTCAGGGATTTATTTAGAATTCAAGGCACACTTAACCATCACGGCTATCAAATCAAATCAAATCCAATTTTATTTGTCACATACACATGGTTAGCAGATGTTAATGCGAGTGTAGCGAAATGCTTGTGCTTCTAGTTCCGACAATGCAGTGATAACCAACAAGTAATCTAACTAACAATTCCAAAACTACTGTCTTATACACAGTGTAAGGGGATAAAGAATATGTACATAAGGATATATGAATGAGTGATGGTACAGAGCAGCATACAGTAGATGGTATCGAGTACAGTATATACATATGAGATGAGTATGTAGACAAAGTAAACAAAGTGGCATACTTAAAGTGGCTAGTGATACATGTATTACATAAGGATGCAGTCGATGATGTAGAGTACAGTATATATACGTATGCATATGAGATGAATAATGTAGGGTATGTAACATTATATAAGGTAGCATTGTTTAAAGTGGCTAGTGATATATTTACATAATTTCCCATCAATTCCCATTATTAAAGTGGCTGGAGTTGGGTCAGTGTCAATGACAGTGTGTTGGCAGCAGCCACTCAATGTTAGTGGTGGCTGTTTAACAGTCTGATGGCCTTGAGATAGAAGCTGTTTTTCAGTCTCTCGGTCCCAGCTTTGATGCACCTGTACTGACCTCGCCTTCTGGATGATAGCGGGGTGAACAGGCAGTGGTTCGGGTGGTTGATGTCCTTGATGATCTTTATGGCCTTCCTGTAACATCGGGTGGTGTAGGTGTCCTGGAAGGCAGGTAGTTTGCCCCCGGTGATGCGTTGTGCAGACTTCACTACCCTCTGGAGAGCCTTACGGTTGAGGGCGGAGCAGTTGCCGTACCAGGCAACTGCCCGCCAGGATGCTCCCGATTGTGCATCTGTAGAAGTTTGTGAGTGCTTTTGGTGACAAGCCAAATTTCTTCAGCCTCTTGAGGTTGAAGAGGCGCTGCTGCGCCTTCTTCACGACGCTGTCAGTGTGAGTGGACCAATTCAGTTTGTCTGTGATGTGTATACCGAGGAACTTAAAACTTGCTACCCTCTCCACTACTGTTCCATCGATGTGGATAGGGGGGTGTTCCCTCTGCTGTTTCCTGAAGTCCACAATCATCTCCTTAGTTTTGTTGACGTTGAGTGTGAGGTTATTTTCCTGACACCACACTCCGACGGCCCTCATCTCCTCCCTGTAGGCCGTCTCGTCGTTGTTGGTAATCAAGCCTACCACTGTTGTGTCGTCCGCAAACTTGATGATTGAGTTGGAGGCGTGCGTGGCCACGCAGTCGTGGGTGAACAGGGAGTACAGGAGAGGGCTCAGAACGCACCCTTGTGGGGCCCCCGTGTTGAGGATCAGCGGGGAGGAGATGTTGTTGCCTACCCTCACCACCTGGGGGCGGCCCGTCAGGAAGTCCAGTACCCAGTTGCACAGGGCGGGGTCGAGACCCAGGGTCTCGAGCTTGATGACGAGCTTGGAGGGTACTATGGTGTTGAATGCCGAGCTGTAGTCGATGAACAGCATTCTCACATAGCATTCTGCAGCGATACACCATCCCATCAGGTAATCACTTAGTGGGTCTTACATTTGTTTTCAACAGGACAATGACACAACACCCCTACAGGCTGTGTAAGGGCTATTTGACCAAGAAGGAGAGTGATGGAGTCCTGCATCAAATGACCTGGCCCCCACGATCTCCTGACCTCAACCCCATTTATTTGACTAGGCAAGTCAGTTAAGAACAAATTCTTATTTCAGGGATGCAAACTAGCCCTACGTGATTCGTGTAAATCCGATGTGAAAGGTTTGGGCGGGGGGGTGTTTATTTGAGTTCATGGTGTGAAAAATTAGCTGGCTAATTCAGACAGCTAACATTAAGTCAGACAGCTAACATTAACTAGCTAACGTTACAACATCAGATGAGCTAACGTTAACTTTAGTAACCTAACCAATTCTCTATAGTATTAACTGGTATATGACTCCTTGCCATTCAAGTTATAATGCGTTACTTGCTTACCGGACCCTGGCGTGAAATGTTAACTAGTGTTGATGTATAACTACCAGAGAGAGAGACCAAATCACGGACGCTGGACAGAGTGGATTTCAGTTGTAACAAAAGGCAGTTTATTTAGTCAAAGATATCTTGTCAAGCGTGCACGGACCTATTCATTTAGCTCAGAAGGAGTTAGCTGAAAAGGTTCCTAAACAGAGTGTGCAGTGGATTTTGTACATAGAATGACGTAGGTTGATTCTTGTAGTTCTGTCTTCTGACTGGTTGGTGAAGGTTGGAGGCAGGTCCTGTCCAACCCTGTGCCGGAGCCTCATTGCTGCTCCTTGAAGTCGTCTGATCCTGGCTCCTGCTCAGTTGAATGGGGTGGGGTGTGTGTGCGTTGAAATGTCTGTGTGTCTGTGTGTGTCCAGGAGTTGAGATAAGGGGAACTGGAACTGACAGTTGGCGCTTCAGGCTAGGCCGTTTCCTATTTTGACAGGGACGCATGTGATAGCTTCAGTCAGACAGATGAGTTTGGTATTCTACAGTTGCTTATGAGGTTAGAATCTGCTGAGGACAGAATGTGTTTGTGTTAATGCATAAGTATGTTTTGAGCAATAGCCCCCTAAGTCTCAGTCATGGGGTGTGTTTTAATTATAGGGTTGCAGACAGACTCTGCTAGGCTATGAGTCATTAATATATTAGGGATATACTACACTAGCTAACGAACAAACTACTAACTGCGAACTAATGTTTTCCCTCTACAGTATGTGGTTAATTTTCAGAATGAGAGAATTAGGTGAAAATGAGGCGTTGCTTGTTAAAGTGCATTCAGCAATCAAGTGTAGCTGGATGCCACTATAGAGATGAAAGGAACAACACACACTTTCCCTCTTTCTCACTTCTTCAATACAGTGGATAAAAGGGGTATGTCAGGTGTACTCTCTGCCTGAAAGAGATCATTTATGCCAACCAAGGGTGTCATGCTCTGCTGGCACATTGTAGAACAGATGTCCACAGGCAGAAAGTGTACAATTGTAATAATGTGCAGTGTAGCCCAAAGATTTTGCTTATGTTGTGTTGAACTTGACAGTAACACTTGTGTGTGAGTGAGGGGGGATTATTAAAAAGTTGACTCAGTGAACATTATTTTTGCACGTATGTAGCGCATGTAGCCTTGTGCACTTGACTGATGTCTACTGTTGTGGCCACTATAGAGCGGAAATAGAATGCATGTTTGTTTCATTCTATTTCAACTTTAAGCTGTTTTTTCCCAAGTGCAATATTTAGATGTTTGTGTGTGGTCACACATGTTCTATTATAAAGGCTGTCATGGCTAACTGCAATATTAGTGTATTGTTTTTTCTCAAGACTTGTCATTTGCAGTGAAGTCTAGGCAACAAATAACATTGGATTGCTTTCTTGAATGTTTTTAGCTGTGAGTTAGGTTCACATGAACCACTTTTTATTTTACACACAGACTGGTCATGTGGATCATATTATTTGGTATTTAATTAGTTAAAACCTGCATTTCCCCCTAGCAGAGATTTTTAGCATGTTTCAATGCAAAAAAAAGTGTCACCTTTTTGGGCCATCACCAGTTTTTATCCGTTATTTACAATGACGGCCTACCAGAAGGCAAAAGGCCTCCTGCGGGGATGGGGGCTGGGAAAAAATACAAAATATAGGACAAAACACACATCACAACAAGAGAGACACCACAACACTGAATAAAAAGAGACCTAAGACAAGGACATAGCATGGCAGCAACACAACAGGACCAAAACATTGTAGCAGCACAACATGGTAGCAGCACAAAACACGGTACAAACATTATTGGGCACAGATAACAGCACAAAGGGCAAGAAGGTAGAGACAACAATACATCACGCGAAGCAGCCACAAATGTCAGTAAGAATGTCCATGATTGAGTCTTTGAATGAAGAGATGGAGATAAAACGGTCCAGTTTGAGTGTTTTTTGCAGCTTGTTCCAGTCACTAGCTGCACTGAACTGAAAAGAGAAGCGACCCAGGAATATGTTTGCTTTGGGGACCTTTAACAGAATGTGACTGGCAGAGCGGGTGTTGAATGTGGATGATGAGGGCTGCAGTTGGCATCTCAGATAGGGGGAAGTGAGGCCTAAGAGGGTTTTGTAAATAAGCATCAACCAGTGTGTCTTGCGATGAGTATACAGAGATGACCAGTTTACCGAAGAGCGTAGAGTGCAGTGATGTATAAGTAGCATTGGTGGCAAATCTGATGGCCGAATGGTAAAGAACATTTAGCCGCTCGATAGCACCCATACCTGCCGATCTATGAATTACGTCTCTGTAATTGTAATGATTTGGGATGAATTTGACCGCAGAGGAAAGGAAAAGCAGCCAACAAGTGCTCAACATATGTGGGAACTCCTTCAAGACTATTGGAAAATAATTCCAGGTGAAGCTGGTTGAGAGAATACCAAGAGTGTGCAAAGCAAAGGGTGGCTACTTTGAAGAATCTCAAATACAAAATATATTTTAATTTGTAGAACACTTTTTTGGTTACTACATGATTCTTCCATATGTGTTATTTCATAGTTTTGATGTGTTCACTATTATTCTACAATGTAGCTTGAAAATCTATGGCAAGACTTGAAAATGGCTATCTAGCAATGATCAACAACCAACTTGACAGTTGTAATCATTTTTTAAAAGAATAATGTGAAAATATTGTGCAATCCTGGTGTGGAAATCTCTGAGAGACTTATCTGTAAAGACTCAGCTGTAATCACTGCCAAAGGTGATTCTAACATGTATTCACTCTGGGGGTTGAATACTTATGTAATCAAGATACACTGAGTGCACAAAACATTAAAGACACCTTGTTAATATTGAGTTGCGCCCTCCACTTTTGCCCTCAGAACAGCCTCAATTCATCAGGGAATGGACTCTACAAATTGTCGAAAGCATTCCACAGGGATGCTGGCCCATGTTGACTCCAATGCTTCCCACACTTGTGTCAAGTTTGCTGGTTGTCATTTGGTTGGTGAACCAATCTTGATACACGCGGGAAACTTTTGAGCGTGAAAAACCCAGCAATGTTGCAGTTCTTGCATAAACTGGTGCGCCTGCCATCTACTACCATACCCCATTCAAAGGCACTTAAATATTTTGTCTTACCCATTCACCCTCTGAATGGCACATATACACAATCCATGTCTCAATTGTCTCCTTTAATCTGTCTCCTCTCCTTCATATTCACTGATTGAAGTGAATTTAACAAGTGACATCAATAGGGGACCATAACTTTCACCTGGATTTACCTGGTCATGTCATGGAAAGACCAGGTGTTCCTAATGTTTTGTACACTCAGTGTAGATAGCATGCAATATTAAATCAAATGGTGACTTTGGATAAAGTCAATTTCATGTGCCTTGGCTTTCATGCCAGCAAAGTAAAAAACCTAATGAATCTTTCCATGTGCTCAATATTTTTTTGTTGATGAATAGGCATCAGCACCAGTTCACTCTTGTTATTATCCATTTAATCTCACATGACATCATTCACGACACAATGGGTCCAATTATCTGTTATTTTCTATTTTTTTATTACATTTTTCCAAAATTACAAACAGTCATGGTAAAGCCTACACCATAGGAACAAATAAATGGGCTATACAAAACAATGCCAAATAGTAATAAAATAAATATTTGATATGTAAAATGTGTTATACAGTATTATCAGGTCTGTATTCTTGCATGCATCGAGTCTGTCTGCCATACGAACAGTGTAGCAGGGCTGTAACCGTGTGGGTTGTGTAAATCCATTTGTTTCCCCATCCAGTCTGATCTGTAGTGAAGTAATGAGGAGTGATCTGTAGCTGAGACGCAAACTGAATAATTGCATTGAGAATATGCCATCTGGGAGTATTCAATTAGAGCTGTGTGTTTCTGCTGTTTCCGTCTGCTGTCTAGTACATGGGTGTACTGTATTCCGTTGCTTGGTCTGTGGCAGGAAGCAGCTGTGATTGATTTGTTCTGCAGGGGAGGCAACAGCAGCATTGGGGGAGTGGATACTCTGAAGGTTTGATAGTAAATGGAGCAGACTGAAGCTGGGATGTTTAAGGATAATTAATAGTAATGATTGTTAGGTGATACAAGTCTGTTCTGTCAGGGCTGATGCTAGCGACCTCTAGCCCAGTTACAACAAACCCACTTATGTGTCTTTACTACCACAGGACAAAAGGAACAGCTCACACAATGTTGAAGAGAGTCAATTTGGCCTGCATTATAAGGCCAGCTGACTGCCCTTATGCACACACACAGGACACACAGAAAACAGTGAACATTAACGTCAGAAGCGAGAGAAGGGGATAAATGAAGAAAGATACTAGATTGAAGCAGAATTGTTATAAAATAAAATGTTAAAATGTTGAAATTAACTTGCCTAGTTAAATAAAAGGCTAAATAAATATATTGACTTGTGATTGAGTAATATAATGTAGTTAACCATAATGAGTCATCGGTTCAGCCATAGCCGCAGGAAGATGTTTGGGGGTGATGCAGAATTGTAATTATTTTGCATTCACTACAGACAGGTATCTGTCTGATAATGCAAGACTAGTAAAGGCCTAGTGCACTACTTTTGTGAGAAAGAAAAAAAAGTTTAAAAAAAATGTATTCTGATTTTTCAGGGGGTGATGCAGCACCCTCAGCACCCCTATAGGGTTCAGCCAGAGATGGACATTTCTGGAGTAAAGGGACCTACGCCTGGAATTGATTGTAATAAATTATTGGTTAAAGTCCGGATAAGGTTGAATCTAGACCCCAGCTAGGTAAGATAATCCTTAGTAGACAAAGTGGAAGCCCTTACCGAAGAGTGAGTAGGTTGAAAGGGGCAGCGTAGCTAGAGTATTAGACTTGGAGAATTGCTCACCACACTGTAATGGCCCATATAGACTTGGTTGAGTTCAGTCCCTAGCTGAGACTAACCTATCTATAGGATAGGATCACACACACACATCGCACCGAATGTGAATCTCCTGTTCGTCTAGCGATCATGTAGCGCGCTGTTAACGTGCGACTGACATTTTTGTGCGATTGTAAAATCTGTTTGCACCATCATTGTATCTGTGCCATTATAGCGTCTGTGACTGCCTCAATGGCTCTGCCCATGCTATCTCCATTTTGAAAGTACATTTTTCTTCTTCACGATTGGCTGATCCCTTCTGATGACCCAGTTGGACATGATGCCAACAAGGTAACCAGGAGGGATCAGCCAATGAAGTTGGAAGTCCGATCCAGTTGACTACATTAAAATAGTGGAAGCTCTCTGTTACGAATACAGGTATTCTGTGTGTGTGTGTTTCTTTTCTCTCCTTCTCCCCTCCTCACAGGTGGCAATCATCATTCTCCAATAAGTCAACATGCAGTCAATCAGAAGACTCACCTCTTTTTCCCTTACCCTATCACATTTCCCTTTCCCTTGGTTTAAAAACCCAATCAGTTGTTTTCTCAGAGCTCGACCTCTGTCAATATCTCTGTCATACAATCTCTCGGTAGTCCTCTTGTTTGTTTTAGCATCTCCAAATCACTTTGTCCCCGCCTGTGAGTATTGTTTGTGTTATGGTGTTTGATGGTGGGAAAAGGGGGAACCAAGACATTTTGCCCATGGGCATACACTACCCGTAGGACTACTTTGTCTAAGAACACTAGGTAGAACTGGCCGGACCACCCACTGTATTTTTGGTTAGTTAGTTAGCTGTATAGTAGTAGGCTAGTCTAGCTTAGGGGTGTTTATGGATATTTGTTTCTTTCCTTGGGTCCAGCCCCCCCTCCCCTTTACCGTGTGTTTGCAAATAAACCCTGAGTGTTTGACGGTAGATATTAGTTGTCTGTGGTTATTTCGTTCTCACCATTACTTTGTCACTATTACACTTTGCATGAGTTATGTTACGGGTCTCGATACCACCCCCACCACCCCCCCAGACTGCTGGGCAAAAGGGAATCGTAACACTCTCAATGGCACTGCCCATTGGACACTATTGGCCTCCATCATTCTCCATGGTTTGCACTCGGTTTGTAAGTACTCTTGGCAGGCAAATGCTATCAAGTACCTCAGCCACCCGAGCCAAGCCCTGTTCACCCAGCTACTATCGAGAAGGTGAAGACGTTACTGGCGCATCAAAGCTGAGACCAAGAGACTGATAAACAGCTTCAATCTCCAGGCCATCAGACTGTCATCACTAGCTGGCCTTCGCCTCGTACCCTGCCCTGAACCTTAGAGACTGCTGCCCTATGTACTGGTCAATTTAATGTTTACATACTTGTCGAAACGACCACTAAGGACTCCAAGTCTAAGTTGAATTAACAGATATTTATTGATGTTGTGTAATATTGACTCAGAAATGCTACACCTTTTACTGGAACTTTTGAATTCAATTTAGACTTTACTACAAAGTAGCAAAGTCGTGCAATTCCATGGAACAACCCCTTTTCTCAGCACAGAGCTTTGCTTTTCTAGCATTACATCCTTACATAACGCATATGGGTACTCCCCATATGTAAATGAAATAACTCCTCTTGTCCGTCCGCCACCATTATCTTTTAGTCCCAGCTCTTGCTTGTTCACGCCCATTAACACCCACATCTGCTTCGTGTTAAATTATAATGGTGGCAGGACCCTTTATGTAATACAATAAATGTCTTTTTTTGAATACATATGTTTCACGTATTGGTCATTTTGTTACCATCCTGTCTCCATGTTCACCTGACATTAATATGTCCAGATGTGACAAATGTAGTTATGGGCATTTGCTAATGTAGTCATGTACATTAGCTAATGTAATCATTGGCATGGGTTTTGCTCAATCAGCATATGCACTAGATGACATAATTTCTACATTTAGCCAATGTAATTATTGACATGATCTCTTCTCAGAAATAGCAAATGCAATTAGTGGCATCGAATTATCTCCCACAATATCGGCCGGAGAGGTTACAACAAACAATACTTAGAGCACAAGTCTGTCAGAAGCTCTGATGGGGTGCTTCCCCTTCAGCACTCTTTATACTCATGCACAAACTAGGCATCTGCTCTTAGGGTGCAATAAACTGATAATGACCTTGTACACAGCTTCTAGGCGTTGGGCAAAAGTACAAATGGGTTCCATTCTTTCTGCTCTTCTATCAGTTTCCTCCCTGAGAGCAAAGTGACAGAACATCCAAACAGTCAGGAAACAACATGCTACATATCACACATTTGCAGATACAAGACACAAATGTCCACTACATACTGTTCTACCCAATCTATGTACAAGTTGAAGTCGGAAGTTTACATGCACTTAGGTTGGAGTCATTACAAATTGTTTTTCAACCACTCCACAAATTTAAGGGTTAACAAACTATCGTTTTGGCAAGTCGGTTAGGGCATCTACTTTGTGCATGACAAGTCATTTTCCCAACAATTACTTACAGATTATTTCACTTATAATTCAATGTCAGATGTTTACATACACCAAGTTGACTGTGCCTTTTAACAGCTTGGTAAATTCCAGAAAATGTCATGGCTTTAGAAGATTCTGATAATTGACATCATTTGAGGTGTACCTGTGGATGTATTTCAAGGCCTACCTTCAAACTCAGTGCCTCGTTGCTTGACATCATGGGAAAATCAAAAGAAATCAGCCAAGACTCAAGACATTTTTTTCCAAATGCCTGAAGGTACATCTGTACAAACAATAGTATGCAAGTATAAACACTGTGGGACCACGCAGCCGCGTTCTGTCTCCTAGAGATGAATGTACCTTGGTGCGAAAAGTACAAATCAATTCCAGAACAACAGCAAAGGATCTTGTGAAGATGCTGGCGGAACCAGGTACCAAAGTATCTATAGCCACAGTACAACAGGTCCTATATATACATAACCTGAAAGACCGCTCAGCAAGGAAGAAGCCATTTCTCCAAAACCGCCATAAAAAAAGCCAGACTACGGTTTGCAACTGCACATGGGGACAAAGATCCTACTTTTTGGAGAAATGTCCTCTGGTCTGATGAAACAAAAATAGAACTGTTTGGCCATAATGACCGTTATGTTTGGAGGAAAGGGGGGGGATGCTTGCAAGCCGAAGAACACCAGTCCAACCGTGAAGCACGGGGGTGGCAGCATCATGTGTGGGGGTGCTTTGCTGCAGGAGGGACTGGTGCACTTTACAAAATAGATGGCGTCATGAGAAAGGGAAATTATGTGGATATATTGAAGCAACAACTCAAGGCATCAGTCAGGAAGTTAAAGCTTGGTCACAAATGGGTCTTCCAAATGGACAATGACCCCAAGCATACTTCCAAAGTTGTGGCAAAATGGCTTAAGGACGATAAAGTCAAGGTATTGGAGTGGCCATCAAAGCCCTGACCTCAATCCTATAGAACATTTGTGGGCAGAATTGAAAAAGTGTGCGTGAGTAAGGAGGCCTACAAACCTGACTCAGTTACACCAGCTCTGTCAGGAGGAATGGGCCAAAATTCACCCAACTTATTGTGGGAAGCTTGTGGAAGGCTGTTCGAAACATTTGACCCAAGTTAAACAATTTAAAGGCAATGCTACCAAATACTCATTGAGTTTATGTGAACTTCTGACCCACTGGGAATGTGATGAAAGAAATAGAAGCTGAAATAAATAAGTCTCTACTATTATTTCACATTCATAAAATAAAGTGGTGATCCTAACTGACCTAAAACAGGGAATTTTTTACTTGGATTAAATGTCAGGAATTGTGAAAAACTGAGGTTAAATGTATTTGGCTAAGGTGTATGTAAACTTCCGAATTCAACTGTATATAGTGTATTCTGGCTAATGCTATATAAACTACTGCTGTACACACATTCTATTCATATACACAACATTCACATACATATACTGTATATTTATATTCCAGACTCTGACCTTGCTCTTCTGATAAATCTTAATCCAAAAGTTAAAAAACAAGAGATTTGTGTGTTATTTTATTGCTAGATGTTGCTGCATTGTTGGAGCTAGAACACAGAGCTAGAGCGTTCTGGACATTCTACAACGACCTCCACATTCTGAGTGTCTGAACAAAGGTGGAGGTAAACAAAAGTGGTTTGAAAGAGGCCATCAAAACAATTCAAAGGGTTTTATGTGAGAACAACTTTGTTTGGAATCCAGAACAACTCCGGGAGCCTAACCAATTGACACCCAAGTGTCACAGACTAGTGCTAATTGCTCTGGATTAGCATTCACACCTAACCAATAGACACATCTGGCTCTGGCAACAGAATGTACCCAGCCTGCAAGTACACTCTAAAGTCAACAAGAATATCCAAGTGAAGGATGCTCTAGAGATAAATATCAATGTAAGTATGTAAAATATTTATTTAGAAACAAATAACAAAATAAATCAACAAAGAAATAACACTAGGTACAAAAAAAAAAAGTTTACAAAAAAAATATATACATCAATGCACCAGGTTACTAATGACTCACGTTCCCTGACAGGGTTGATTGTTTTTGTCTGCCACACGCTCAGT